>NW_026114389.1:0-42162 GCF_018139145.2 Gymnogyps californianus | reverse complement strand
CGCAGCGGCTGGAACATCTGCAGCGAGCAGTTGCAAGGCTGGAAGTTGAGAAGACTGAGCTGAAGCAACTCAATGCTGAGCTCAGGAGGACTCTTGAGCAGGTAAACCAGGCTTTCACTGCCTCTGCAAAGCCTCACGGTCCTCTGGAACACAACCCCTTTCCACAGACAGCGCTCTGGAGTCCTCTGCTTGTTTCCTTCCCTCTCCCACCTCCCCCTGTGGACACACACGTCCGTATTTTCTCTCTCTCCTGGCACCCCACTGCCTTCACAAATGCACATTCACTCCGGTACCACCCTTCTTGCCCCAGTGGCCCCATACGCACACATCGGACACTCTTGTGTCAGGATCTGCTTCCTCTCGCTCTTTCTCTTCCGTAGTCTACTTGGAGTGCTTTTGGCCCCCAGCGTTCTCTGGTGCACTTAACGGTCTCTGAGCAGACACCTCCTTGCCGTGATGTCCAGAGGTCCTTTTGCTCCTTGTTTGGTGGCAGGTTTCTGTGACCCTTTCTCCTATCCAACGTGCAGGTGGAACGTGAACGGAGGAGACTGAAGAGATACTGTAGTGGTCGGTCGCTGCCAGATGCGTGCGGATTTTCTCTCTCCGACCAGCACAAGGTGCCTGCTTCTCGACAGGTGAGAACAGACTCTTACTCGGGGGGGAGGCTCTGGCCATACAGAGGAACAACGGCAAATCCCGGTGGCAGCAGCCCCCCGGTATAGACCTAACGGCAGTCGAATATAGACCATGGCCCTGGCCAGACTGGAGGCCAAAACCAAATCCTTGCGTTTTCTTCACAGGAGGAGTCTCACACGCGCTGCAGTCGTCGATTAGCTGAGTTGCAGAACCAGGTGAGGAGGAGGAAAGCTCTCATCACAAGCTGCTGGGGCTGTACTCATGGGCACAACTCTGCACGCTGCTACAGCCCGAGGCTTGTTTGGCTGTCAGGGAGCGAGTACACCAGGCGGTGGAAATACCCAGTCAGACCCATCTGTTGGCCGTGGCCAAACACCATCATTCACCTAGGTCTAGTCTCTGGCTTGCCTAAAGGTGGGAGAGGGATTGGAGGAAATGCAGAAAACTGGAACTCGCCGGAAAAGAGGGAGTATTCTAAGGCTGTTCCCCTTGAGTCTCACTCACCTGGTTGACTCCTCCTGTTTTCCCTTGGCTCAATTACCAGTGGAGCTTGCATCATATCACTGCGCGTTCCCCTGCCGGGGCTGGCTGCCTGAGTTTCAACATCTAGTCTGCTCTGGCAGATCAGGGTCGCCCTTTTTATCTGGTTTGGCTTTATGTTGACAGACCTTGGTGGTGTAATTCCAAGGCAGCAGGTTCCATAAGCCATAAAACTCCTTTAGGAACTGCTTCTGTTATTTGAGTTCGCTTGCCAAGAAAGAGTATTTTCATGTTCCTAGCCTGAGGTTGGGGATGGCATTCCCGTGGGGAGCACAGCCCTCGGCGAAGCACACGTCACTTGGAAAAGAGAGGAGAACCTCTGACCTGAGCTGTGCTCCCCAAAACAGCAAAGCCCTGAGCGCTGCTCCCAGTGCTGGCATCTCCTCCACCCCAAAGCAGGCAGAGGGCAACATGCCAGAGCTGCTGTGGCCGCACTGCACTGCAAACCTGGGAGGAGGTGAGAGCAGCTGGGTCTCTGCCCCCAAAAAGCCCAGCAGGCACAACCCCGTGTTGCCAGGAAAGAAGAGAGTTGGAGGAGTTTCAAGGCCTCCGCAGTCCTTTAAGGCTCGTTTCCCCCCTGGGCTTGGTTCATCCAATTCTGCTCTGCTCATTTGTGAAATGCTCTGAAGGGAGGAAGAATGAGCGTTTTCGCCCTTTTCGTGTGCTAGCTGTCAAGTTTTGCAACTAGATCATAACAGAACAGCTCTTCAGTACCTTGTGTAACCAGTGGTGCTCCTGCCGAGGACAAAGCGTGTGGAACCGAGGTGGCAGTAGCCCAGATCTCTCCTTTGAAAAAAACGAGCTGGGTTACTAAATCCTGTAGGAACCTCTGTCTTTCATATACTGGAATGTCTCGGTGGTGTACGTGTGAATGGTATGCCGGAAAGAGACTGAATTGTTGATAGTTCAGGTCAGTCAGGGTGACTCTGGGACCTGTTAGTGCCCATTCCCCAAGTGGGACAAAGCGTTTGTCAGGGCTGGAGTTAGAGGGTGCGTCTTCCCTGACAGCCGGAACCGTGGAGCTGCGGATGGTCCTAACAGCGTGGGCTTGTCTGAGCTCGGCCTTTTCGCCTCTTTCAGGTGTCCCTTCTGCAGACGCAGCTGGCGCAAGAACGCAAATGCAAGCAGGACTACATTGAGTGCTGTGCAAAGACCAGCCAGGAGCTGTCAGACCTTCACCGAGAGCTGTCTTGCTCCTTAGCAGCTGTGGTCAGGGAGCCCGAAGCTGCTGTTCTGGAGGCAGAGACTCGGAAGCTGGCTCAGCCTCTCTGAGCCTTCTTTTCCTGTAGAGGAGCAGCTGCAGCATCACGGGGTTCCTGTCTCGTGCCCTTCCCAGGAATGCATTACGTTTTGCTGTGGGAAACGGGCTGCGTTTGTTCTCTTTGCCTTTGCAAGCATCTCCTGTGACGGTGGTTTTTAAAGTTTTTTTGAATAAAAGGAATTGTGCAGGACCGCACTTTTTCAGTAGGAAAAAGCAAGGGTGGGTAAATAGGTGGCTTGGAAAAGAGGATGCTGTTCTTTTACTTGCGCAGTCAGCTATTGGGAGGTGTCGTAGGATTGAAGCTGCTGAGTTCGTGGCCGTTCCCTGTGAGGAGAGGGGGAAATGGAGGTGTTCTCAAAGCGAAGGGGGAAGAGTACACGCCAGGGATCGAAGGTGGGGCACGAGTGGGATTTTTCTTCCCTCATCCCTCCTTCCCTCCCTCCCTCCTTCCCTCAGCACAAAAAGCGGCGGTACTCTGCCGAGCCGCTTTGCTCTCAGCTCTGTCGCGCGACAGCCAGCCTGAGGGGCAGCCCGGCTGTTCTCCGAAGGGCGTTAGTAACCAACTGCAGGCCTGTCAAAGAGGGAGGCAGCGGATGGGCTGGGGAGGGCGCGAAAGCC
This sequence comes from Gymnogyps californianus, assembly GCF_018139145.2. Taxonomy (NCBI): domain Eukaryota; kingdom Metazoa; phylum Chordata; class Aves; order Accipitriformes; family Cathartidae; genus Gymnogyps; species Gymnogyps californianus. The sequence continues at coordinate 39,107 of NW_026114389.1, read as the reverse complement.
AGTGAAAGCCGCTCCCTGCCAGCAGCTTGGCCTCGGGGTCGAGCCCTCTCCAGCTAACCGATCTCGGCCCAGTCCGCGTCTCTCGGGCGTCCTTCCGAGGCCCGGGGGCCGTTGGCAGGGCGGGCCAGAGGAGGGCGAGGCGGCAGCGAGGAGCTTCCCGGCCCGGAGGCGACCGGGAGCGCCAGCCCCTCCCCGCCAGCCCCTCGGCCGGCTTCGGGCCGCGCTGCCGGGCGGGCCCGGGGGCGGTGCCGGCCGGCCCCGGCAGGCGGGTTTGGTTCCGGGCCGCGCGGCGCCATGGCCTCGCTGTGGCGGCTGAAGCGGTTCGATGCCTTCCCAAGCCCCTGGAAGACTTTCGGGTCAAGACGTGCGGGGGCGCGCTGGGTGGCGGGCGGGGTGAGGGCGGCCGGGGGCCGGCGGGCGGGCCCGGGCCTCGCCGTGGGGCGGCGGCCGGCCGGGGGGCCTTGCGGGCCGGCGCTGGGCGGCGGGAGGCGGCGGCGTGCGGGCTGAGGGGGAGGCGGAGGCTGAGGCGCGAGACTGGCGGGGTGAGGGAGGGCTGACGGCGGGGAGGCGGGCGGCGAGGCGGAGGCGGGCGTGCGGCCGCGATCGGCGGGGCTGAGGGCGGCTCTCGTCTCCCCGGCAGTGACGGCTGTCAGCGGGCTCATCGTGGTGCTGCTTTTCTTCTCGGAGCTGCAGTACTACCTCCCCAAGGAGGTGAGGAGCGGCGGCGGGGGGGCGCGGCCGCGCCGTGCTGCTCCTGCCGCGTGCCCCGGGGGAGGCGGCCTGCGGGCGGGGCGGCCTGCCGTGGCTGCGCACCCCCGCCGAGCCGCCGCTCCTCCGCCGCCCCCTCCGGCTGCCCCGCAGCAGCTTCACCCGCCGCAGATGGGTTTGGGGTTTTTTCTTTCCCCCAGCCGGTGGCCTTGACGACGGGAGCGGGCTGCCCTCCCCCGAGAGCCGCCCTGCGCCGAGGTGCTTCGATAGCAGGCCGAGACCACAGACCTTGGCAGTCTCCTTTGTGAAGAGGGATCGCAAGGAACTGTGCTGATGCTGCAGGGGGAAGTGGATTACATTTCAGCGTAACAGCTTCTGTGGCAGCTGGAAACAGTCCTCCTTGTACACCGAACCAAACCCCGCATTTAGGGTGCTGCAGTGTGCATCTTGTTCCCTGTACGTCACTTGGCCCCAGCCATACGCGCTCTTCCAGTCTGGCACGTTCTTATCCCCCTGGCTGAAAGAGTCTGTATTTTCCCTGGCTGACTGGTGACTCGACCCTTAAGCCTAAACTTGCACCTTACTACGTTTACTTTGTGTGTGTGTGCATACCTGATAAACATATTTTTAGTTGATGTATCAGTTAGAAGTTGTAGTAAGCGGTCCTTGGCTCCATAAACATCTCCTCTACAGTATTTGCATGTTAGGACTCATCCTTGTACTTCAATACAAACCAGAAACGATTCTGGCAAAGTGCTGCAGTCTAACAGTAATACTGTCCTGACTTTTCCAAACATGAGCTCCTTATTACCTTTACTGGGAGACAGTGTAGTTCTGTGGATCAGCATAAACGAAATTTGTTGAGTTGTCATCACTCGGATTTAACTTTTCTGTTGTTGAAGTTGAAAGGCTAAACTAAGCCAAGAGCTGAACAATCAGTAGGTTTCTCCTGTGAGGGTTTCTCCAGTTGTCATGGGAATGTGGTGATAGCGTTCTTACTGCTGTGTCACTGAGCAGCCTTTCTGTATTCGCAGGTTGTGACATTACAAATTTAGTGTCTGGGACGAACAACTATTTACCATTTTTGTGTAACAGGTCCAGTATCCGTCACAGTGTACTGACTGGGTCTGCTTCAGACAACATTCTAACAAAGCCTTTGTGCAAGTAACGTCTGATGGACGCTCCAGGAAGGCTTACAGATAGCCGGTTCTTTCTCTGGAGGCTGTTCTTGAGATGACGAATGCTACTCTGTTAATTGGTGTTATTTCACACCTCAGCAGGCTCTATGCATACCATTTCAGGTGGGCTTTGGGTGCAGGATGCACAAGTTCCAACACAAAATCGTTGCATTCGTGTGTAGAACACATTGTGCATTGTGTGTAGAGCAAAACGCGTACAAGATAGCGTTTCTAGACATGTCTCATCACTTTGAATCCTCTTTTCTCTTAGAGCTGGGGAAAGAAGAAGTGTTTGATCCAAACTCTTTGGATGCTGATGGCTGCGAGAGCTGTTGTGGGGCGGAGTCAGAGGACGTTCGGTAACCTTTACACCTTTTTGTATCTTCTTAGCACTTGAATTCATACTGTTCTGTTGCATGCACTTTTTTTTTCCAAATGTCTGTGAAGGTCTGTGCAATGAAATGCTGGGCACGTGTTCAGAGAATGATGAGAACTGTTGTGGGTTTGGTATGCCTTTGGAAGCTGCAGAAAACAGAAACCTGTTTTTTGTGGTGACCAAGGTGTTATCCAGAGGAGAAAAGTAATGAAGAAGTTTGCCATTAACGTCCCTCCAGTTGACAGTCTGGCCTAAAAACAGAGGAGAGGAGGAATAGAAACAGGCAGATGCTTTGTTCACACGGGGAAGTTCCAAACTGCTCAGAGCGTGGGGACAATGATGTGGTTTTTGTAGCAAATTTCTTTGCCCAGGAGTGATCTGACTGTCTAAACGGACGGGCAGAGCCTCTTCAGACTCAGGAACTGCATGCAAACAGCTTGCATCCTCATGCCAAAATCTCAAAAAGCACCTCAAGAAGCTCGAGCTCCTTCAGGAGCATTAGGCCACCTTTCAAGGTCCAGTCCCTGATGTTTGCTTTGTTGCTTTGTTGAAGAAGCAAAGAATCCGCCAAGGATTCAAGTCCTGAGCTGGAGCCTCTCTTTCTAGCGATAGAGATGGTAAGATGGTGCTCGTGCTTTTGCAGGTGTTGTAATAGTTGTGGCGATGCCAGAGAAGCATACAGGCGGCGAGGCTGGGCCTTCAAGAACCCAGATAGCATAGAGCAGCGCAAGAGGGAAGGGTTTAGCCAGAAAATGCAAGAGCAGAAGAAGGAGGGCTGCCAAGTGTATGGTTTCCTGAGGTCAGCAAGGTGAGAGACGGGTTTTGCTGTGAACCTGCTGCGTGATGGTGGTGCCTGTGAAAAGGCAGAGTCGGGGCGTTCCTCTCCTTTGCCAGCTGTAGGTGTTCCCAGGAGCGTAATATAATAAATAACCCCGGGGCCCAGCAAGGTGCTTGTGCCCGTAAAGGGGTTCAGTAGGAGAGTCAGGAAGAGCGGTGGGAAGGGGCTAATTCTCCGTTTCGTTGTGTGGGCTGGTCGGAAGCATGCCGGCTGGAGAAGCTTAGCTTTTCGTACCGTCTAGCTGGCGAGTCTTCTTGCCGAGGTTTCTGGAGGAGGAGAGGCAGCTTCTTTGAGGGGAGGTTGTCCCGCCTGGCCTTCTAGTCTTAAAACAGAGAGCACCAGCGGATGCTGGAGATAAGAGCAACCACCAACTTGCCAGCAGAGGTGCTGGAGAGAGTGAGATGTTCTCTTCTGTAGAAAAACAGTGGAAGCAAGGCTATTGGAGTTGGCTGTCAAAGCTGAAAACGCTCAGAGAGGTGGTTTTTGCAACTGGTGTGTGAAAACTGTAGTCCGAGATGTACCAGGTAACTAGCCTGTCATTTGGCGGGTTACCAAACCCGGAACACTTGGACATGCAGGTTACGTCCCCAAGTACCTTCTAGAAGTCAGGCCCAGGCTAATTTTTTTTTTTTTAATGCAAACTCTGGATTTTTTTACGTCTTGGTGTACTTTTCCTGGAGACCACCTTCTTTGTTTCTGGAAAGGAAAGCTTTTACTCACGAAGCCAGACGTTGTGATTTGAGCATCATTGTGGGTACCGAACCGTTCGGGGACCCTCTCTCACAAAGTGTGATGAGCAGGAAAGATTCGAAGGGGCATGCTGGAGGTAGCGAGGGTCCCAGGGTGGGTGTCACGGAGGAGTTTCTGGGGGCCGTTGTTACGCACTTGGAATATTGCACATCTCCATTCTCATCAGGTCTGCAGGTAACACAAGCAACAGGCTTGCACAGCGTGAATGTGCTAATGTAGCACGTGAGCTTGGGACATTCCGATCTTCCAGGGGAGAGTGTGTATGATGCTAGTAAGTGTCAGGGAGGACTGGCACCTAATATCCATATCCCTTTCAAATTCCAGGATGAAGTTTTAACAACCTTTTTCTTTTTGGGTTTTTGCCTTGTTTTGTTTTGTTGGTTTAGTGCTTTATTTTTGCACGCACCTTATTTTCATGGGTCTGTACATAGGATCACTGTTGTTTCTTGTATCAAGGGGTTTTTTTACCCTGCTCACTTTCCGTCTCAGTTACTTTCTCCATTCCTTTTCTGTGATACTGTTTTGTATTTCCTGCAGCAACAGTCAGTTCCCTCACAGTAGGGTTAATTCCTCTTTCTTCCCATTTATATGTCCACTAAAATAATTTGCATAAACAGTTATTATCAACATCAGTATGTAATTATGGCTTTCAACATGACTGCCTGTGAGGCACAGGGGAAATTCATCCCCCTGTTGGGACAATATCTGCTGATATTGTCACCTATGAAAATGAGTTGCTTGGTGTCTATCTTCTTTAAACAAACATTTACAAATCCAAGCACTAGTACAACTGCTTTATTTATATAGGTTCAGACCTTTTAATGAAAGATTACTGTCTCCTGCAGGTAGCTGGAAATTTCCACTTTGCCCCAGGAAAAGTTTCCAACAGTCTCGTGTACATGGTATTTTCTTTTGCTGTTTATTGTGGCCTTGAGCTTCCAAGTGTACCTGACCATTTTCTTTTAGTATCTTTGCATTGTTATCCATAATAGTGACAGGAGTGCTTCAGTGGGGAGGACATTGTTGAAGTTTTGTTATAGAGGTTTAGAACCATCATGAACCAATAGCAAAATGGTTTCTGTTGGTGCTGCCACATGGGTGTGGAAGAACTTGGAGGAGAAGGAGAGCCTGCCCAGAAACAGTCTCACTTGTTCTACAAAACTTTGCTGCTCTGCTGTAAAACAGCCTCCAGTGAGGTGTTCAGCCCAGGAGCTGAATATCAGTATCTCTGGAAGGGATAGCTTGGAGAATGCCTCAGGAGAATTTCAAAGCAATTAGAACTTTTAGAGTAACATGTAAGTTGTAAGGGACTTCCTCAAGTATCTATATAAATGCACAGTGGCCAGAGCAATAGTGGTAGTTTATGCCTCGTATCTTTAACAGGAACTTGATTAAAAAGATTTGTTGTTTAATGGAATGTTTGCAGTTCCCTTGATCAAGTTTTTGAAGCGTGAAGTTTGTAGTAAAGGTTTCCGAAAGAGCTTTAGTTTCAGCCTGATTTTTTTCCCCCCTTCCCATCACTCATTCCAGTTTAACCTGTACCACTGAGGCAAAGGTCAGGGGAGAATGTGAATGTGCTTTGTGAGAGTAGCTAGTGTATTTGGAGAAAAACTAGCAAGCTTTTGAGCACAGTTTCTAAAGATTAAATGAAGAAACACTTTTGTGCAAAAACCTTGCCTGTTTTTCCCCACAATATTAGTTGTTCCAATGAAATATTTTGCTTCTTCCCGCAGAACTTGCTTTGTGTGCTTACACTAGCATGACAACAGCAACCTTACTACAGCTAGGATTTACAATTTCACAGCATGTATCTAAGTTAACGAGACGCATCTCTGCATTGCATCTGTTCTCTGTAACAGGCATGAATGCAAGCTGGCTGTCCTGAGAGCCAGTACTTTGTGTACGGAGAGGAGGGGGTGAGGTCAGGATAGGTCTCTCTGCCCCAGAATTCCTGCAAATCTGAACTGAGAAATGAAGGGCTTACACTGGGGAAAACACAGGCGAAAACCAGAAAGGACTATGTAGTTACTGCAGACCTTTTGGAGGCAGAGTTAGGAATATCGGTGTTTTGAGGACAGTGAAAAGGAGCAGGAGGAGGGATGATGGGCAGAGGAGCTTTCCGCTTTCTGGGATTCTGTCACGTTAAATAATGAGGAATAAAGGCTCCTAATTCTTTTCTCTATATGCAACTGTTGTCAGCTCGTGGGATCTCCCGAGTCCGTTACCGTCTGTTGAGATCCCTCAGTGGCTCTCTTTCAGGTACTTTTCCCATCTCACCGTGAACTCAGGTGAACGTTTTGCATTTACAACACCCTTTTGCAAGGCGTTCAGCAGGTCTGCTCTGCTGTAAGAACGAACACCTCCCCTCGTGTGCTTGCTCCCACTGGCTGTATCTGATGGCCCGTGTTCCTCTGCTGGGCAAGAGTGAACGGTCGCTGCCCGCTCTCTCCCTGCCTCTCAGGATGTCGTAGACCTTTCCTGTGCCAGCCTGCAGGCCGTGTCTTTCCCCCGCTGACGAGTCCCGGCTTACTCCGATGGTCCTTTGTGGGAGCCTTTCAAGCCCTGAGCTTCCTTGCTGCATTTCTCTGAACCTCTTTCAGTTCAGCTCTGTCTGGAGGCACCAGGCTGCACCCAGGATTAAGGTCCTGGCTAAGCGTGATGTAGGCAGTGGCGTAATGATTTTCTTCCTTCTGTTCTCTCTTGCTTTCCTAGTTATTCGTAACACGTGATTTCCCTTTTCCCCCAAAACTTAGCCCGTGAGCTTGGCATTCTAAATGGCCTGAGGGTTTTTGATAAAAAATCAAGCCCCTAACATCTCAAACTTTCTCGGAAAAATGCTGTATTGGGTTTGCGTGGCAAGGTTTTGGTAGCGGGGGGGGGCTATAGGGGTGGCTTCTGTGAGAAGCTGCTAGAAGCTTCCTCTATGTCTGATAAAGTTAATGCTAGAGGGTTCCAGGACGGACCCGCCGCTGGCCAAGGCCGAGCCAATCAGTAACAGTGGTAGCGCCTCTGTGATAACATATTTAAGAAACGCAAAAAAAAGTTACAGGGGAGTTGCAGTTGCAGCGAGAGAGAGCGGAGTGAGAAGATGTGAGAGAAACAGCTCCGCAGACACCAAGGTCAGTGGAGAAGGAGGGGGAGGAGGTGCTCCAGGCGCCAGAGCAGAGAGAGAGATTCCCCTGCAGCCTGTGGTGAAGACCATGGTGAGGCAGGCTGTCCCCCTGCAGCCCATGGAGGTCCACGGGGGAGCAGATATCCACCTGCAGCCGTGGAGGACCCCACGCCGGAGCAGGTGGATGCCTGAAGGACGCTGTGACCCCGTGGGAAGCCCGCGCTGGAGCAGGCTCCTGGCAGGACCTACGGACCTGTGGCCCCGTGGAGAGAGGAGCCCACGCTGAAGCAGGTTTGCTGGCAGGACTTGTGACCCGCGGGGGACCCATGCTGGAGCAGTCTGCTCCTGAAGGACTGCACCCTGTGGATGGGACCCATGCTGGAGCAGTTCGTGAAGAACTGTAGCCCGTGGGAAGGACTCACGTTGGAGAAGTTCGTGAAGGACTGTCTCCCGTGGAAGGGACCCCACGCTGGAGCAGGGGAAGAGTGTGAGGAGTCCTCCCCCTGAGGAGGAAGGAGCGGCAGAAACAACGTGTGATGAACTGACCCAAACCCCCCTTCCCCGTCCCCCTGCGCCGCTCGGGGGGGGGGGAGGTAGTAGAGAAAATAAGGAGTAAAGTTAAGCCCAGGAAGAAGGGAGGGGTGGGGGGAAGGTGTTTTAAGATTTGGTTTTATTTCTCATTATCCTGCTCTAATTTGACTAGCAATAAATTAAACTAATTTTTCCCTAAGTCGAGTCTGTTTTGCCCGTGAAGGTAATTGCTGAGTGATCTCCCTGTCCTTATCTCGACCCACGAGCCTTTCATTTTATTTTCTCCCCCTGTCCAGTTGTGGAGGGGAGTGATAGAGCGGCTTTGGTGGGCACCTGGCATCCGGCCAGGGTCAACCCACTACAAATGCATTACCCAAACCGTACATGACCCCAGACTTATTTCTTCAGTATCCGTATACCACGGTAATCTTTGTGCCCCGAGGACCTCTGATGTTTGCTGTGTTTGTTTCCTGCCAGGTGGTAAGGACTGACCAGTTTTCAGTCACACGACATGAGAAGAGAGCCGACGGGCTACTGGGAGACCAGGGTCTGCCTGGTGTCTTTGTGCTATGGGAACTTTCGCCCGCGATGGTGAAGCTGGCAGAGAAACACAGGTAAGAGACGCTTCAGTCCATTTTGTTCACCCTCCGTTGATTTTGCCATTTTGCGTAGCTTAGAATTCCATCCTCGCTTAGGCACAGCAGGGCGAATGCCTGAAAGCCATCCAAGCCCCTTCCCAGTGGGTGGAGAGGAAGAGGCGCTCCCAGATGCCCTTCCTCTCCGTGTGACCGTCTGAAAGGGACTGGGGTTTTTCTGATACTGCCTGAAGCGTTTGAATCCAGTATCAAGATGGAGAAGGAAATTGGTGCAGCAAGCAGAAGTCTGATACAATGGGTCTCGGTTCAGACTGATTTCCTCAAAGTCTTTTTTAATGGGAAGGCTAGATTTATAGAGCATACCCATCTTGCCAGCACCTACAGCAGCACCCACGCTGATCCAGCCTGGTTACTTACTCGGCATTTGCTAGAGCTTGTCTGCGTGTTGTAGCTGGCGTGGAACGTCTTTCTTCTTTCCGGGTCCTGGCCCTTTTGGCTGCCAGGGCGCGCTGTTGACTCCTGTTCGAGTGGTCGTCAACCCAGACCCGCAGATCTCTTCCAGCTTTTTAGCAAAAGCTGTGCTAAAATCCCAAACCCCCGCATCTGCTGGCTTCCCTTGCTCAGCTAGATGGGTGACCTTCTCCTAAAAGGAAATTACCTGAGTTAAGCAGGACTTGCCCCTCGTGACCCCGTGCTGGCTGTGACCGATGACTGCATTGTGTCCTGGTTTCGTCTGCGACAGAGTTAACTTTCTTTTTAGTAGCTGGTACAGTGCTGTGTTTTGGATTTAGTGTGAGAATGATGTTGATAACACGCTGATGTTTTAGTTGTTGCTAAGTAGCGCTTATCTTAAGCCAAGGACTTTTCAGTTCCCCATGCTCTGCCAGCAAGCCGGTGTGCAAGGAGCTGGGAGGGAGCATGGCCGGGGCAGCTGACCCCAACTAGCCAAAGGGTATTCCATACCATGGAACGTCATGCCCAGTATATAAACTGGGGGGAGTTGGCCGGGAGGCGCGGATCGCGGCTGGGGAACTAACTGGGCATCGGTCAGCGGGTGGTGAGCAATTGCACTGTGCATCACTGGTTTTTGCCTCCCCCCCCCGTTCCTTTTTTTTATTGCATTCCTTTTCATTACTATTAGTATTATATTTCATTATTACTATTGTTAGTATTATATTTTACTTTAGTTATTAAACTGTTATCTCAACCCACGAGTTTTACTTTTTTTTCCTTTGCTTTTCTCCTCCTTACCCCACTGGGAGGGGGAGGGGAAACGGCTGCGTGGTGCTGAGTTGCTGGCTGGGGTTAAACCATGACACATTGTCTCTCAAGGGTTTTTCAGTAACTCCCAGGATAACCTTCTCCATAATTTTACCAGGCACCGAAGATGTCAAGAAGATGTTGGAAGAGTGACGGCGGATTGGAAGAGGGCCTGGGAGGAGCTGGAGTTGAAGGAGGGTGAATGGCGCAATGAACATGAAGCAATTCCTAAAGGAGTTTTGTGCCTTATGGAACCTGCTGCGTACATTGGAATTCCACCACCAAGGTCTGTCAGCATAAAGCCAATCCAGATAAAAAGCGGGACCCTAATCTGCTGAGCATCTAGAGCAGGCTAGATGTTGAAACTCAGGCAGCCAGCTCCGGCAGGGGAATGCGCAGTGCTGAATCGGAAGCCAGCGGTGCCCACGGAAAGCCGGGCGTCAAGGGGACTTCACGGCAAACAATATGCGTAGGCGAGGGAACACCACCAGTGGAGAGAGGGACAGAGCTGACCTTCTCTCTGAAATAATGAGGGCACCTTTGTGAAACGGGGCTTGGAAGCCTGAAAAACCCTCCCACGCTCTGGCAGGTAACCCAGAGGTAGGAGTGGGAGAAGTGGCCGTCTGCTGCTGAGAGAAGTGGAAGAATCTGAGAGAAGTGGAAGATCCCAGGAAGTGGGCGATCCAGGTCCAGTTCCGCTCTTTCCCAGACCCAGAGGAGTGCCCCAGCCAGCCAGCTGAGGACTAGTCTTTGGGCAGAGCACCTTCCTTTTCCTGCTGAACTGCTGAAGTAGGTCCACGGCACAGGCAGACACGGCAGTCACGAGGGGAAGGGGTTCAATCAGTTAGCTGTAGCAACAGAACTTCCGACGCTGAGGCTTCCTGCTGGAAACACCCTTAAGACACAGCTCGATGGCTTCAGCAGTATTCTCGGCTCCCTTGCCAGAGCGGAGCCTCATGGGCTTGACTCACCTGAATCTTCCAGGCATTTTGCCCTGACCACCTGCGAAGATTCCCGTCCTCAGGGAGACCAGGGCGTACCAGACCCATGAAAGCAGATGGAAGAGAAGTCTGGCCGCTGCTGCTACTGCCACTGCCGCTGTCAAAGGATGCAGCAGGGTTCAGCAGCTGGAATGTACATTCTCACACGGATAAAACCAATGCCCATACAGCGCTTAGGTCTCTGACTCGGTCCGATACTGGGATCGTGATTAGCGCGGAACAGCAATACCAGACTAACGACTGCCTGAAGGCTCTAAGCTCTGGCACTGCCTCGGATCCCTGGAGGCGAGGCAAGAGGAGGAACGGTACCTCCGCTCACCGAAGCAATGGGTTTGCTAGGTGTTTGACTCTGCCAAGGGGTGGAGTGTGACTGTTCCCTCAGCTCCTGCTCGGATTTTGGCTAACCCAGCTCATGCTCAGGCCTGCTGTGTGCTGGGAGCAGCACCATTAGGTTAAAGGGAGAGCACCAGGTAGGCAGCCCAGGTGGCCAGAAAGAGCTGAAGGGCCACGATGCAGCCGTTATCCCCTGCAGCTGGCTGTCTCCTGCAGCCATCATCTTTGTCTGGCAGGATTGTCTGAATCTGCTGACTTTTGGAAATGGTAGAGACCAGACTTCCAAGCTGGAAGGTATCAAACATCAGCTTACCCCAAAAGCCTTTGAAGCGGGTCCAACAGCAGCCGGACTGCCGAGGCTTTTCTGCTTGCCAGTGTGATACAGGGGACGCCTGCGCCATGACAGAGGAGGAAGCATGAGCAGTCTCACCCTTGGCTATTTTTTTTGCTCCTAAGTGCACAAATTCAGTGTTACAGGTTGTGAGTTATGAAAGCTCGTGACTGGAGTGGTGAGTGAGTGAATTTGTGTACTAGACGAGTCTGGGCAGAGGGGCCTGAGCCCTGTTTGTCGGATTTCTTCATGAGCTCTTCCTGAAATAAAGCTTACTTCACGGAGGACGTTGTCCTGTGAATTTGAAGTTTTCTCTCCCCTACGGGTTTTTCTGTCACTGCTTGCAGCCTGTCCCGCTCGTGCTGCAACGCAGGGGGAAAAAGATGCGGTCATTCCAGCTATACACGCTTGGTTTTCGTACTAGGTCGGACCTCCTGCTGCAGTGGCAGTCAAGGGCTGAAGCTGGAGCTTTGAGGAGGAAGCTCCAGCTGTTGAGGTGGCTTCCCTGTGCGATGGAGCTTGTCTGGTGTCACTGCGGGCGCAGCCTTCTTGCCCCGGTGTCCCCGTGCCCCCCCCCCGACCCTCCGGTGTCAGGGACTGCTTCCTCCCGCTCGTGCTCTCCCAGACTCCCCAGGGCGGGCTTTTTGCCCCCAACGTTCTCCGGGGCCCTTAACGGTCTCTGAGCAGAACTCGCTGGAGCAAAGCGCTGCCGGGGCGGCCTCTCCCCCGCGGCAGCACCGCAGCCCGGCGCGGCACCGTCAGCGAGGAGCGAGGAGCGAGAAGCGAGGAGCGAGAAGGGAAGCGCTGCCCCGGAGCGGCCCCGAGCGAGCCCGGCTCTCCCGCCCCGCGGCCCGGCTCCCGGTCGCGGCCGGCGGGCAGGGTGAGCCGCTCCGCCCGCCCCGGCAGGCGCCTGAGCGCGGTCCGCCGGGGCAGGCCGCGGAGCAGCCCCCGCCGCGGGGCCTGTCAGGCGGCGGAGCCCCGCGGGCGGCGGGCCCGGCTGGAGAGCGGGGGCATGGCGGCGCGGAGCCAGGCCTCCCTGCGGCGCCGGCTGCAGAGCTCGCAGGAGGCGCAGCACCGGCAAGCGGTGCTGGTGCGGAAGCTGCAGGCGAAGGTGAGGAGCGGGGGCGCCTGCCCGGGGGGAGCTGCCCGGGGCCGGGCCGCGGTGGCGGGGCCGGGGTGCCCGGGCCGCCCGGGCTGCGCTGAGAGGGGACTGGGCGGCGGAGAGCTCGGGGGCGAAGGCGCGGCCCCAACGGGGCCTTCCCCGGCGCTGCCGCGGGCGGGACGGCGCCGAGCCCGGAGCTCGGGGGAGGCCCCGGGGGAGGCCCCGGGAGCCGCCCCGCTCCGCCCGGCCCGGCCCGGCCCGGCCCGGCCCGCCCAGGCGCGCTGGGCGCCTCGCCCTGCCGCTGTCAGCCTCCCGAGCCTCTCGTTCGGTCTTTGCCGCCCTTGACTGAACTTTGCCGCCTGGCTTGCGAACGCCTTGGTTTGGCCGCGTTAGCAGGGGCTGTCCCAGAGGCAGGAGTCGAGCCGGCGGGGGTGGTTTTGGGCGGCCCCGGGCAGAGGCAGGCAGCTCGGCCTGGTTGGCCCGGGGCGCAGGAGCGGTGGCAGCGAGGAGGGTGCCAGAGCTGGGCGGAGGGTCGGGGCAGGCCGTGCCCTGCCCGGCCCAGTGCCCGGCGGTGGTCAGGGCGCTGCCGTAAGGTCATCCTGCTTTTCTTGCCCGTGCTGGTCTTTTAGCCCGTTGGAAGTACTGATTTGGGGTCCATGGTGGCCATAGCCCAGGCATGGCTAAGTCTGCCTCATCGTTCTGCTTGCCATCGCTGTCTTAGGATGAGCAGATAGTACTATGTGTGAAAGAAACCCTGTCTCAATTTCTTTAATGTTAGAGAAAGCGAAGCTTCCCTATGTCGTGACGACTTCTTGTTGACTCTGTCGGCAGCACTGTGAAATACACTTCACCGTGCTTGGGCTGTAAAGACTTAGAGGAAAGCTAAGGCAGGAGGAGCCGAGTCTGTTCCAAGCTGCATTTGCTCAGCTTCATTCTCTGTGTCCGTCTAGGTCCTGCAGTACCGGACTTGGTGTCGAGAGTTGGAGCAGCAGCTGGAAGCAGGAGGGGTGAGTGCGCAGGTTGCTAACTAAAGACAGCGTACGTAGCGTTCGTTAACGCAGACAAAAAGCAGCTCCCCACAGCAATGACAGAGGGAAACGAGATTTGGCTGCCTGAGGGTTTAAAGAAGCGCTGTAAGTTTGCCTGTCAGTGTTGTGTCCGGTTGCCATTCCTGGCGCAGCCAGCGGTCCCAGAAATGCCCGTCCAGAAAACCCTATGAAGAAGGATTTTAATGTTGTGAAAGAGTGCTTTATTGCTGGAGTAGCATTTGTGCTAGGTGTCAGGAGAGGGCTCTGCTGCCTGTTACATGCTATGGCTGTCTCCGAAAAAGAATCGGTTGAAACATAGCGTTTTGGAAGGCAAGAATGCTGGCGTTCAACATACGGAGCTGGCTCTGTGCTTTTCTTTCTGCTTTGCGGCTAAAGTAGATGTAGGAAGCGAAGGGTAGGAGAGTATTCCCAGGCTTCAAGTCTAAGGGAGCGCTCACGGTCATGAGCTGAGGATAGCTAGCTGTGAGAGTGCAACAGGGGGAGACTGAGGAGAGCTACTCACACTGAGTAACGCCCTTCCCCTCCCTTCCTCTCCGTAGTCACGACAGCGTTATGCCTGGAAGAAGGCACGAGCTCCTGAGATACCAAACAAATGGAGGGGAAAGCGATGGATGCTCACAGGAGTGAAGGGAACACAAGAATTTGACTAAACATTTCCTTTCTTCTTCAGGGATCCCTTCCAGGCAGGCGGGAAGCCACAGAAGACCACAGCCTGAAGAAAGCACTGCTTCAGTTGGAAGAGGAGCAGCAAAGGTAAAAGGAAGAAGTGTTGCCTCATTCTTGGTGTCCTGGATGCTCGTGGAAGTGAGGGCCAACCTGTCAGTGCCACCTAGTCTCCCCAAGGGCAGCAGTTGGGCAAGCTGTTTTGAAAGGAGAAAGGTCCCCAATCCGTTCTGTGGTGCAGTAACAGTGTTGTGTGCTGCACGGCTCTGTTTGGAGCGGGGGGTTGTTCCAGGTGACCTCCAAAGGTCCCTTTCCAGCCTAAATTGTTCTGTGATTCAGGAGGTGAGCTACTCAGCAGAGCCCCGTCTTAGGTTGAGAATCAAGCCCTGACATCCGGCGTTTTCCTCTTTGGTTTTACCTGAAGAGCACGTCCTGTGCTTGTACCAGAGTCTTCCAGCAGAGCACTTAGCACCGCAGGCATCTTCTGCCACGTTTCTTTCTCTGCTTTTCTTTTTTCCTCTGCCCGAGAGATCCATTGTGTGTGGTGTAAAAGGCACCTGTGTGCTGTGTTACGTATGTTGCAAGCTAAGGCGGGAGAAGCGCAGCTCCTGTTTTGATCCAGCAACTGAGTTTTGTGCTCGTTCACAGGGCAGCGGTTCTTGAAATTTGGTTTGTGCAATGTTTCCTGGGTGGGATATTAGTCTGTGGCCCCAGAGTCATTAGTGCTTTTAGATTCACTTTTGGGTTGAAAGTTTCATATAAAGCTGTTTCCCCTATGTATATGGTGCTGTCTTTGTGGTGTGCAGTTTACTGGATCAACAAGGTGGGGTCTTTGCTACAGGTCTTACACAGTGTATAGGACAAGGAAAGGGAGAGGCTTAACAAGAAGGTGAGGGCAGCGGTGGGTACAGCATTGCAAGGGAAAAGGACATGGCAACTGAGAGAGGAGAGTGGAGGAAGAGAGGTGGTCAGGCCAACGACAGAGAAAGATGATGCATCCAGCGATCAGACAGCGTGAAGGGGAGGCAAGACGTTAACTGTGGGCATCGTCAAAGTTGAAGAGGAAGGGGGCACCGAAATTGTGGACGGGAATGGAAGGCTGAAAGCAGGAGGAAGCAAATGAGTTTGCCATCACAGAGAGATCTTAGTTAATCCTAGAAAGCATTTTTACCACCTCTCAGTTTGACAAGAAGGTCGGTGTTGAGGGAGCTGGAAAATCCTGGGGATGCTGCTTGTGGGTAGCAGTTGTTCAGTGACCTCATTGCTGTTTGTCCCTTTCCAAGGTGCGAGAATCTGGCAGAAGTGAACACTCTCCTGCGGGAGCAGCTCGGTAAAGCGAATGAGGTTAATTCAGCCCTCAAAGAAGATGTTGGAAAACTGACGGCAGATTGGATGAGGGCCCGGGAGGAGCTGGAATTGACGGAGAGTGAATGGCGCGGTGAACGTGAGGTAAGGGTAGGCTACGGGAAGGTCAGACGTGATGCCAGAGTGGAATGAGAATGCATTTTATTTCTGGCATAGGGAGCTTGCTGTGTGCAAGTTGTGGCTGTGTTGAGGATGTATTGGTGTTGAGGAGCAGAAGACAGGGGTGTGAGATGGAGGAGTGTCAGCAGACTGTGGTGGGTGCTGGAAGGTGCCCACCTGCTGTGACCATGCCGCTCGGTCTTAAAGGCAAATGCTGGCTGTTGCTGGGCACTGTGGGGCAGTCACACAGGACCGCCCGTCTTCTTCCTCGTTCCTAAATCTCTGTCTCCAGCAGCGGAGACCGGAGGGGGGTGTGTGTTTTCAGATTCAGAGCAGCCGACAGAAGAACAGGACAGGCCTCCCTTCCCAATAGCCTGTTGTAAGCAAATCTGACACTGCTCTCGGAGGGGCTCGTTTTTGCCTTCCTCCCCCAAGGCTGTTAGACACCTCTGCAAGGCGAGGTGATGACTCGCGATCAGTTTGCTTTGCTGACAGCCGCTCGTGCAGGAGAAGTGTGGCCGTTCCCTTCCTTGCAGTCAGGTGGCAGGGCTGCTGAGGCTGCTTCTGTGGTGCCTCTTCAGTCCTCGATGCCCCTGTTGGAATTGTTGTGAAAGGAGACCTGGTGATGGTGGTTGTACTCTCTGCTGTCTGAAAGACTTGTAGAGTGACAGCGAAGGCTGAACTGGCATTTCTTTTTGTCTTTGCGTGTTTAGCTTTATGACAGCTGCTTAAGGGGTGAACAGAGCCGTCTGCTCAGCCTGTGGCGTCAGGTGGTAACCTTCCGCCGTCATTTCCTGGAAATGAAGACCGCCACTGACCGGTGAGTAGAAGTTAAGGCTCGATCTCTGGCAGAAGAAATGTAGCTTCCCTTCACAGCTGCTTTTTGAGCCTTGACGTTACTTCAGTGGCGGCTAAAGACAGCACTTCTCCTTTGGTAGTGTGAAGCAATGCCATTCAGCGTGCTCTAGGCTATCTTCAGCATCATTTTGTTTGATGCTGGTTTTCAGATAAAACTGAGGGGCTCGGGCTATAAGCAGTGCAGAGGCCCTGAACAGATGGACTTGACGACGTTGATGTTTGGGCACATTAACACAGACACGGGCACACGTGGACACGTTGGAAGAGACTCGCCAAAGCTACGTGTGCAGCATGTAGACCGTTCCCTTTTACAGGGTGATTAAAATCTGCCTTAAATCTCACTGGCTTTCTTTTCCCACTGCTCCTGATGGACAGATCCTTCATGAATATATATTTTTTTTTCCTTCTCATTTCCAGCTTACATTTATTCTGGTCAGTTCGCATCCGCTTATTCCTGTACCAGCATTGTTGAGAGAAAGAATAGCTTCTCTGCCCTGTTATTGCATTTATCCAATTTATTTCGCTTAGTGTGATACCTCCTTTTTATGATTGTTTTCTTGTTCTTGGGCTCTCTGCTCTGAGGTTCCTTTCTCACAGTTGCCTTCTACACAAACAAAATCAGTGTAGCCATAATAGTACATTCTTCTGGTGTCAGCATGCAATTTCAAACTCTGGGTTACCGTCAGCCATTGACCTTATTTGATTCTAAGCTTTCCTTAACGTGTAGAGTATGCCTGACCTACTAGTTAGATCTTGTGTTATTTGTGCTTTGTTACAACATTCTAGGCTTATTCTTACACCACCTTCCCGAAATGTTTATTATGTAGATATTGTCATGAGCTTCTTAGAAGTCCAAGTGTTGATAATAACAGGTCAGTTAAGGCGGATCCCCTAGGTGTAAAAGCTGGGGACCTTGGTAAAATTCCTTACATCTATTAATGATAATAGAGTATGTTAATAAGATAGAGCAGGAGCAACAATTAATAAGACTATATTTCTTGATTCTTCTTCAGAGATTTGTCAGAGCTGAAGGCAGAGCAACTGAGGCTTTCTGGATCCATACTTGTAAGCTGCTCCCACCTGAACTCTGGCGTACGGCTCTGGGAGTCCGTCAGTCTGGGTAGACCTGTCCTGAAGGATGAGGCACAGCAGGAAGCGGAAGAGGAAATGAGCCAGAAGACTTGGGAAGCGATGCACTTACAAGTCAAGGGGGACCTGGAGAAGAAGGAGCTTCAGGAGAGGTAAATGTGTTTTAAACTTTGCTGTTGCCAACATTATCTTTTGCGATGAGAAAAAATCTCTTCTCTCTTTTGGAAATGAGAATGTTTTTACATTAAAAACCTGTTGGTCTTTCCCCTTCTCCTAGGCTGAAGGACTTAGCTGCACTTGAAGAAAAACATGCGTTATTACAGAGTGAGTTGGTAGACGCAAGAGAGACACTGGAGGAATCGCACCTTCAGAGGGATCTGCTGAAGCAAGAGAAACATCAGCTTACCATGGCACTGGAAAAGGTATGGTCACCTTATTCCGAGGCAGCACTTGTGGGAGAGGGAGTTGTGATAGCAAGACCAGCACCGATGCTGTCTCTGGCAGTAGAAGACAGGGACAATGTTGTTCTCCTTCTTGGAAAACGGTGATGAGACCACACAGGCTCTTTGGTGTAGTTAGTGCCCGCGTGCTTATTGGGAACACGGAACTGGGAGTGTGTCAGAGACACAAAAGGGGATCTGGAGTGGCTGCTTCAAGTCAGGGATTTTCCTGTCTTTGTTCTCATGTTGTTCTTTTGTCTCTCCAGGCAGAGCAGGCAGTAGCAGAGTTGACAGGGGCTCAGAATAAGCTGAGTGCTGAAGCAGCTGATCTACGTGTTGCAACAGCGAAGATGAGCAGTATGAATGAAGCCCTTGCACTGGATAAAGTGCAACTGAGCAAACTTGTGCTGCAGGTGAGCAGAGCTGCCAAAGATCTTGCCAAGGGTTCGTCTCCAGCTGCTGCTGCTGCTTCTTTTCAGACTCCTTGCCTTCGGACAGTAGGACTGTCTGAATATGGAAATGTTGTTCCTTTTTCTGTCCAAGCCAAACCTCCTACAGAGTCAATCTGACTGTATCTTATTTCCTCTGTGCTTCTGTGAGTGTAGCTGGAGCAAGAGAATGAAGCTCTGTCAGGCAAAGTGGGCGAGGTGGAGAGAGCAAAGATCTCTGAGCAGGAGAAGCTGACCTTGTGTGAACGAACAAATGAAGAGCTCAGCGCAGAGAAAGCCCACCTGGAGCAGCTGCTGAAGAAGGCAGAGGAGCACCAGGAGGGGCTGCAGGTAGAGCTGAGGAGACTGGCAGAGGAGAAGGCAGAAACCCAAGAGAAGCTCAGTCAGGTGAGCCCAAAAAGCGGGTGCTTTCTGGGTGGGCTTTGGGCTGCTTGGCTCAGTGAAGCTGTATCTGTTGGGTTCTGCAGGGTTTCTGTGAAGGAGACGCTTGGTAGTGCTGGAGGTCGGAAGGCTTTGTTTACTTCCTTTTGGAAGCGTGTTGCTGGCTTGCAGAGAAGTTCTGCAGTTCTCTGAGTTGTCCTCTGCTTCTACAGGTTACTTTAATCCCCCTGGCTGTGCTGGCCTCTTTTTGGCTTTTGAGAAGCTGCAGGGAGATGATTGTGTCCATGAAGCTGAGTAAGACTACTACTCTCACGTGTGGCAAAAGAAGCAAACGGCATAGCTCTTCACCCTTTTTCTGAGGCAAAAAGCCCCGGGGCTGCCTGTTTCTATTTATGCTTCTTGTTGTGAAGTCTGCAGCTTTCAAAGCTGCATTTGTTCGAGCCTAGAGAGCGGGACAAAGCTGCAAGTCAGTGTCTGCTGTCCCGTCCTGCCAAGAATGGGAATGACACCTTGAAATTGTTGAAATTGTATTTTAAGACACACACGCAGCTTTGAATTGCTGGAGCCTCTTTAGGCTTTGAGGAAGAAGATGAGAAATAGGGGATGGCACAGGACTGTTTTCTCTGGACTAACTGATTTCAGGACCCGGGAAAAAGAGCTTGGGAGAATCGTGTCACTGGAGGAGACTAGGGAGTTTGTCATCGTTCAAATGTCAGTTTCATAATGTGCAATCCTGGGTATTAGGGGATAACTTTGAGAGGAGAATTGGTTGTTTCTGATGGTCTGTTCTCTGTTAGACAGTCTTAGTTTTGGAGTCCGTGGTATGTTTGGCAACTACAGAGCAGAGGTGTTAGACTGAAGAAAAAAGCTAAAAAATCAGGGTTTGTCTTCAAGCTTGAATACCAGGGAGGTATATTAGACAACTTCTTTGCGCAAGACGCGTAAACGGTATGGTTGACGTGAACTACTGTACAAACAGAGTCTGCCATCTCTTTGGCCACATCAGCCAGACATTCCGAAATCACTAAATGACACTGCTCGCCCCAGGGCCGTTGCCCTGCCAAGCATCACCTCATTGCATCCAACTGCTTTACACACTGCAGTAGGTGACGCTTTGATGGGTTGGGGTTTTTTTCCTAGAAGGAGAAACCACGTGTATTTTCACTTTCTTCAGCGAGCAAAGTTGCTTTTGCTCAAACTTTGCTGAAGTTGTCCGTCACTGGCATAGATTCGGATAGAATTGTAGTTTGCAAGGTGGCAGTTCTGGAAGATGCGGTATTTTTGCATGAAAACAGGTAGTGTGGGGTATGTACGTTTGCCCGGAGGGAGCTGCCTGGTCCCAGGCAACCCAGGAGGGCCTTACACATCACTTCCAAGTGAACAGTGCCAGTGCCTTTTGGCAGCCCAGGGTATGAGTGCGGTATACAGCAGATGCTCTTAACCTTGCAGCCCAACGTCCAGGAGCTCTTTCTCCTCCAGCTGATTCAGAAGCGGCACTGGCCGGCTCTGCCCAGGACTCCAGAGAAAGGACTCCAACTGTGTTTTGTCCCGCTTCCAGGTTTACCGCCAGCAAGAGTCGGCTAGCAGTGGTCTGGAGCAGCTGCGCCAGGAGTCCTCTCGCCAAGGGCATGCGCTGGCCAAGGTGTGCAAGGAGAAGGAATTGCTGGTGCACGAGAAGGCTGCCCTAGAGGTGCGACTGGCAGCCGTGGAGCGGGACAGACAAGGCCTTTCAGAGCAGCTGGCAGAGGCCAGGTAAAGGCGGGGAGGAGACCCTAGGCAGGACATTGTTTAGTGTTCTTACTGGAGTAACTCCCTGTGGGTGTCAGGAGCAAGAAACTCCTTTCTCTCCGTATTTGTAACTTGCAGGTCGGCGAAGGAGACCCTGGAATCCAGCCTGTTTGAGGCTCAGCAGCGCTTATCTCAGCTGGAGATCGCCAGGAGTCAGCTTGAAGTCCAACTTCACACCGTCACGCAGGCCAAGGAGGTGATCCAAGGTGAAAGGCTCATTGCTTTGTTTCTGGTGCTCCCCCTGCCTAGGGGAGATGGTATAAAAATAGCTCTCTGTCTGCAGTGCTTCTGAGGAGTGAAGGAGCTGGAGACAGATCCCTCCTACACTGAAATTCAAATGGCTTAAGGTCAGTAAAGTCAGAACCACTGTTTGGGCAGGCACTGAATCTTGCCATTTGTCGTGTTTGCAGGGGAAGTGAAGTGCCTTCAGTGTGAGCTGGAAGCGGAGAGGACTCTGATGAGGCAGGAACGGGAAAACATGGCAGAACGGCTCTTGCAGACAGAACGGCAGTATGACAACACCCTCAGACTCCGGCAAGCTGAGCATGAAGTGGAAATAAGCAAGCTCCTGCAAGACCTGGTAGGAAACGATACGCTTTTGAATTCTTTGCGCAAGGTTTGTGGGCTGGCTTGAGAAGAAGAATAGCCTGAGCGTGTGAAATGGCAGCAGTCATCTGTCATAGGCCACACGTTGCTAGGCCAGGCAGCAGAGCCAATGGCTCCTACTTGAAGGCACGTGAACACCCACAGGACTCTGCTGGGACAGTAACTGCAGCCCCAGATTCAGGGTGGGCCTAAGACGAGTTCAGCAGAAGGTTGGGTGGTCCCCACCCAAAGCATGGCAGCAAAGGGGCAGGAGCTTACCGGACTCCTGTCTACCATGAAGCGGACTCCTGACATTCCTGCCAGCTGCAGGCACGGGAACTTTGTTCCTTTCTGTCTGTCCTTCCGCGGTTGACAGAGGCATTAGCTTTGGGCTAGAAGCGTATGGAACAGGGCCCTTGTCCCTGGTACTTCAGTTCGTGGCCTGTCTTGTGACTAGGGCATCGGGGTACTGGCCTCTTGCTCACCCTGCAGTCCCTCAGCATCTGTTCCTTGATGAGAATGGAGTTGAGCTTTGAAAACAGAGACTCTGAGAACAGAGAGAAATCCCGAGGCGAGAGGTGTTGGGAAACAGGCAGGCATCAGAGAGGGGAAGGTGACGTCTCCTTTTCTTCCACCTGCTGACCCTCCTTTTAAGTTCCTCGATAGGATGTGGTTGATGGAGGGCACAAAGCCACTGTGGTGCGCTGTGCTGGTGAGGGGTTGTGGGAGGGATGAAGCTTCCCCTTTTTTTTGAGGAGCTTGGCTGGGACTCCGTCTTGAAGTCTTTTCCTCCCCTCATCAGGCAAGCGAGCGGGAAGGGCACCATTCAGAGGTCCAGGAGATGCTGGAGCAATGGGAAAAGGAGAAGGCAGAGACTGAAAGGGAGCACGAGAAGAAGCTGTTTGATGTGAAGCAGGAAGTTGCTACCGTGCAGGTAACAGAGTGAAGGGCAGTACCCAGGACATAAAACATAAGTCCTGGGACTGAGGAGGCAAGGACTACTGCAGGCACTGAAAGCACAGAGCCTGGGAAGCTCCAGAGATCCGCAACAGGAAGGCAGGGTTACAGTGGAAGCAGAGCTGGGTAGCAAAGCAGAAAGAAGTGGCTGAATGAATGTGATTTTGAGACAGAAAGAGGAAAAAGCTGGGCCTGATGGCAGGTCCCAGTAGCTTGCTCTCCATTTGTGTTTACAGAACATCACGGAAGAGCTGCAAGCAGAGCTGCAGGAAACTCAGAGCAAGACCGAGGCAGTGGAGAAGAGGCACAAGGAAGAAATCCAAACTGTCAAAGAGGAAATGAATATCCTCCTTCAGCAGCGGGATGCTCTACAAAACCAGGTGACTGCAACAGCAATAGCTACTCCAGTCATCAAACAGGCCGTCTCTCCACTTCGTGCCTTTCCGTGGCAGAGCAGCAGGCTGATGGGGTGATCCCTCGGACTGCCACCATACTGTGGTCTCCATCTCAGCTGCTCTGAAGGAGACTTACAGGCCAGCTGAATCTCAGCTGCCGCCCTGGACAGATGGCCTAGTGCTTTTGCCTGTTTGCCAGCAATCATCAGCATGGATTTCTGCTGGTCTTGTTACTGCTAGCCTTGGTTTTTAAGGTGGTTTTTCAGATGACCATGGTGACCCACTGAGATTTTTAAACAAGTCGGCTGCATCCATTGTGAATCTGGTACTCTCGTGCTAGGGTGGAATTTCAACAACTTCTTTCCCTCTCCTCACAGTATACACTATGGCTGACAGTGACAAGCTGTAGTCTTTGACTGCTTTGTTTATGTTTTACTTGAGGTGGAAGAGTTGACATCTCAGCTAGCAGCCTCTGAAGAGCCTCTAAAGAAGGAGGCTGTGACTCTACATCAAGAGGTGGCGTCTTTGGAAAGGAGACTCGAGAGCACTGAGAAGCAAAGAAAGGATGTCCTGGTGAGGCTGGCAGATGCCGTGAAGGGCCATTTCTTACATGTTGTTTGGCCTTCTGCTAATAATTCTAAGGAGCAACTTCTTCCAGTGGAGAGCTGATTTTGGGTGGTCTCATACAAATCTGAGAAGATACAGAGTGGTTGTTTTTTGGTTTAACCTTTCCAATTGCATTGTTCTGAATAAGTAAGGGAAGATGCCGTAGTCATAGAAAACTCCGTGATGATTCAGGGTGTTTATTTTCCTCAATTCTGAAGATTTCTGCCCTCGAAGCTTTAGTCAAAGTAATTTTCAAACTTGTCTCTATTTACATTGCATAGCTTGGGCAATTATTTGTGTCCAAATCCATATTTAGATTTCTAAATATCTGGATCTGGAAAAAGGGGTGAGAAGACAAAGTTTGCTAATGATGGAGAGCTGTTCAACGTTGCCCATCTGAGAGCAGACAGCGGGGGGAATAAATACAGACATTTGAGAAACCAAAGTGCTGATTCGGCTAAATATGTGTGCCAGCAAGGGGAAAACTAGTCCTGATTTCAAACACTGAATGAGAGACTGTGATCTGACCATTACTCCTTCCAGAGGGCACAGTGGGGTTCTAGAGGATGGTACCCTGAAAACTCTAGACAGGAGAGGTCCAGAAAAACCCCAGCACCCCCAAAAAAGGGAAATCAAATGTTGGGGTGGTTCTCTCTTCCCTTCCTCCCTAGCAGAGAGAACAGCATCATGCCACTGCCTAAATCATGCTTAGTCTGGGCTTTAAATCTTGGCTGCAGTTCTGGGAGCTCCTCCCCAAAAGAACACACTAGAGCTAGAAGAGGTTCAGAGAAGGGCAGAAAGGAAGGTGGGACTGGCTGAGTAAGCTGGGAAAGACGCAGCCTAAAGGGTGGCGCGGGAAAGGTCTGCAACATCCCGAGAGGCAGGGAGAGGGGGGGCAGCACTTGGCTGCCACTGGAGCAGGAGTTCCAATCGAGTACGAAAAGCAAACATACACAGACGGCATTACTGAATCTTTTCCTCCCTGTTTTGCAGCAGGAACGGGACAGACTGCAAGCACTTAAAGAAGAACTGGTATGGGAGATAAAACTTCTTCAGGAGTCGGTCACAGCCTCTGAGACCCGAGCGACTACAGCAACAGATAGGCATCACTCCCTTGAACAAGAACTCCACACCACAGTGTCTCTCCTAAAAATTAAAAATGAGGAACTGGAAATGCAGCGGGAGAAAATCCAGGTGCTCCAGAAAGAGGCAGCACAGGGAAAAGCTTTGCAGGAGAATCTCACTCATGTGACTGCCATCCTGTCAGAGAGGGAGGGAGAAATGAAGGTGTACCAGGAACAGATGAGACTGCTGGAAGAGCAGAAAGAAATGCACAAAACTGCTCTGGATCAGGTTATTAAGGACGTAAGAGAGAAAAACCAGAAGATAGAATCCCAGCAAGAAGAGATACAGGAGCTGGAGAAGCAGCAAGAAGAACAAAGGATTGCTGTCAGCAAAATGAGCAAAGACCTGGAAGAGAGAGACCAGGAGATCAGATCCCTGAAGACCTTGCAGAATCTCCAGCTCAGGCTAACCAAGAAGAATGAAGAGGTTAGACATCACAGAGAGCAAGAGAAGCTCCTAGAAGCAGCCTTGCACGAGAGGGAACAAGAGACCAAGGCTCAAGGTGAGCAAGAAGAGTTAGACGAGGAAAGAAGAGCTCTTCGGGAAGATCTCCGGCACGTTCAGCAGACGCTGACAAAGAGGGATGAAGAGATCAAGTACCAGAGAGACAGAGTCGGGTATTTAGAGAAGACTCTGGCAGGGAGAGAACAAGAGCTTAGGAGGCAGAGTGAACTCCTGAAACAAATAACGTCAGCTTTGCGATGGAAGGATGGAGGGGAGACCCTACAGAAACAAATCCAGAAACTCCGAAAATGGGAGGAAGAGGAAGCAGAGAAGAGGAGAGTTCTCCAGGAGAGAGACCGTCTCTTGCAAAGGCAGAAGGAGCTAACCCAACAACTGGAAGATGAGCGGAAAGCAAAGGGGGAAGAATTGGAGCGTGCGATTGCTATTTTGAAGCAGACTGAAAGCGGGGAAATGGAATGGAAAGAGAAGGCACAAGCACTGACTCTCGCCCTTACCAAGAGTGAAATGGCCAATGGCACGTTGAGGGAAGAAGTAGCCGTCCTGCAGAGTATGGTTTCAGAGAGGGACACGGACCGGTTTCATCATCAGGTAGGCACTGTGATTGATCATCAGTCAACTCAAATGTCTATAAAGGGTTCTAAAGCTGTTTCCCATAAAGATATGGGAATATATATTCCCGTAAATCCATGACCTGCTTGGCCGTGGAAGAAACCATGATTGCAGCCAGCAGGCTTGCCTGTCTGTAGAGCTCTGGCCAGAGGCCATTCACCTGCTAGAACGTTTTCTGTCAAGCCCAGAACCACTGAAAGTACTACAGCGCTTGCTGTTAAAATTCACTCCGGTCCAAAAGCTGGGGACGGGTAATTGGTTCTCTCCTGTCTAGGCAAGCTTAGCCAACGTGTCGTGGTTAGGATTTGGCATGGAAAGGACAGGGCACAGTTGACCCAACTAAGTACAATTTTGTAGCGATGGCTGAAGAGCAGCCCTGATGGTGCTTAGAGGATGCTTTCAGAGATTTAGATTTCTGAGGTACAGCTTTTCCGGTGTATTAAAACTAACGGAGTTCGTACTGCTGCCTGATCAGGTTAAAGGCTTCATTGCGCATTCAGGATGTACTCTCCCTGACTTGTTGATTGTGGCCCTTCTAACCTTTCTGGGGCACCAGCTCACACAATCTCCTCTCTGTATGCCCAGCAGGCTACTGCAGAAGGGGAGCAGCTCTCGTGGCTCTCGGAGAAGAGACTCCTGTCGCAGCGGCTGGAACATCTGCAGCGAGCAGTTGCAAGGCTGGAAGTTGAGAAGACTGAGCTGAAGCAACTCAATGCTGAGCTCAGGAGGACTCTTGAGCAGGTAAACCAGGCTTTCACTGCCTCTGCAAAGCCTCACGGTCCTCTGGAACACAACCCCTTTCCACAGACAGCGCTCTGGAGTCCTCTGCTTGTTTCCTTCCCTCTCCCACCTCCCCCTGTGGACACACACGTCCGTATTTTCTCTCTCTCCTGGCACCCCACTGCCTTCACAAATGCACATTCACTCCGGTACCACCCTTCTTGCCCCAGTGGCCCCATACGCACACATCGGACACTCTTGTGTCAGGATCTGCTTCCTCTCGCTCTTTCTCTTCCGTAGTCTACTTGGAGTGCTTTTGGCCCCAGCGTTCTCTGGTGCACTTAACGGTCTCTGAGCAGACACCTCCTTGCCGTGATGTCCAGAGGTCCTTTTGCTCCTTGTTTGGTGGCAGGTTTCTGTGACCCTTTCTCCTATCCAACGTGCAGGTGGAACGTGAACGGAGGAGACTGAAGAGATACTGTAGTGGTCGGTCGCTGCCAGATGCGTGCGGATTTTCTCTCTCCGACCAGCACAAGGTGCCTGCTTCTCGACAGGTGAGAACAGACTCTTACTCGGTGGGAGGAGGCTCTGGCCATACAGAGGAACAACGGCAAATCCCGGTGGCAGCAGCCCCCGGTATAGACCTAACGGCAGTCGAATATAGAGCATGGCCCTGGCCAGACTGGAGGCCAAAACCAAATCCTTGCGTTTTCTTCACAGGAGGAGTCTCACACGCGCTGCAGTCGTCGATTAGCTGAGTTGCAGAACCAGGTGAGGAGGAGGAAAGCTCTCATCACAAGCTGCTGGGGCTGTACTCATGGGCACAACTCTGCACGCTGCTACAGCCCGAGGCTTGTTTGGCTGTCAGGGAGCGAGTACACCAGGCGGTGGAAATACCCAGTCAGACCCATCTGTTGGCCGTGGCCAAACACCATCATTCACCTAGGTCTAGTCTCTGGCTTGCCTAAAGGTGGGAGAGGGATTGGAGGAAATGCAGAAAACTGGAACTCGCCGGAAAAGAGGGAGTATTCTAAGGCTGTTCCCTTGAGTCTCACTCACCTGGTTGACTCCTCCTGTTTTCCCTTGGCTCAATTACCAGTGGAGCTTGCATCATATCACTGCGCGTTCCCCTGCCGGGGCTGGCTGCCTGAGTTTCAACATCTAGTCTGCTCTGGCAGATCAGGGTCGCCCTTTTTATCTGGTTTGGCTTTATGTTGACAGACCTTGGTGGTGTAATTCCAAGGCAGCAGGTTCCATAAGCCATAAAACTCCTTTAGGAACTGCTTCTGTTATTTGAGTTCGCTTGCCAAGAAAGAGTATTTTCATGTTCCTAGCCTGAGGTTGGGGATGGCATTCCCGTGGGGAGCACAGCCCTCGGCGAAGCACACGTCACTTGGAAAAGAGAGGAGAACCTCTGACCTGAGCTGTGCTCCCCAAAACAGCAAAGCCCTGAGCGCTGCTCCCAGTGCTGGCATCTCCTCCACCCCAAAGCAGGCAGAGGGCAACATGCCAGAGCTGCTGTGGCCGCACTGCACTGCAAACCTGGGAGGAGGTGAGAGCAGCTGGGTCTCTGCCCCCAAAAAGCCCAGCAGGCACAACCCCGTGTTGCCAGGAAAGAAGAGAGTTGGAGGAGTTTCAAGGCCTCCGCAGTCCTTTAAGGCTCGTTTCCCCCCTGGGCTTGGTTCATCCAATTCTGCTCTGCTCATTTGTGAAATGCTCTGAAGGGAGGAAGAAGGAGAGCTTCGCCCTTTTCGTGTGCTAGCTGTCAAGTTTTGCAACTAGATCATAACAGAACAGCTCTTCAGTACCTTGTGTAACCAGTGGTGCTCCTGCCGAGGACAAAGCGTGTGGAACCGAGGTGGCAGTAGCCCAGATCTCTCCTTTGAAAAAAACGAGCTGGGTTACTAAATCCTGTAGGAACCTCTGTCTTTCATATACGTGGAATGTCTCGGTGGTGTACGTGTGAATGGTATGCCGGAAAGAGCTTGAATTGTTGATAGTCTCAGGTCAGTTCAGGGTGACTCTGGGAACCTGTTAGTGCCCATTCCCCAAGTGGGACAAAGCGTTTGTCAGGGCTGGAGTTAGAGGGTGCGTCTTCCCTGACAGCCGGAACCGTGGAGCTGCGGATGGTCCTAACAGCGTGGCTTGTCTGAGCTCGGCCTTTCGCCTCTTTCAGGTGTCCCTTCTGCAGACGCAGCTGGCGCAAGAACGCAAATGCAAGCAGGACTACATTGAGTGCTGTGCAAAGACCAGCCAGGAGCTGTCAGACCTTCACCGAGAGCTGTCTTGCTCCTTAGCAGCTGTGGTCAGGGAGCCCGAAGCTGCTGTTCTGGAGGCAGAGACTCGGAAGCTGGCTCAGCCTCTCTGAGCCTTCTTTTCCTGTAGAGGAGCAGCTGCAGCATCACGGGGTTCCTGTCTCGTGCCCTTCCCAGGAATGCATTACGTTTTGCTGTGGGAAACGGGCTGCGTTTGTTCTCTTTGCCTTTGCAAGCATCTCCTGGTGACGGTGGTTTTTAAAGTTTTTTTGAATAAAAGGAATTGTGCAGGACCGCACTTTTTCAGTAGGAAAAAGCAAGGGGTGGGTAAATAGGTGGCTTAGGAAAAGAGGATGCTGTTCTTTTACTTGCGCAAGTCAGCTATTGGGAGGTGTCGTAGGATTGAAGCTGCTGAGTTCGTGGCCGTTCCCTGTGAGGAGAGGGGGAAATGGAGGTGTTCTCAAAGCGAAGGGGGAAGAGTACACGCCAGGGATCGAAGGTGGGGCACCAGAGTGGGATTTTTCCTTCCCTCATCCCCTCCTTCCCTCCCTCCCTCCTCCTTCCCTCAGCACAAAAAGCGGCGGTACTCTGCCGAGCCGCTTTGCTCTCAGCTCTGTCGCCGCGACAGCCAGCCTGAGGGGCAGCCCGGCTGTTCTCCGAAGGGCGTTAGTAACCAACTGCAGGCCTGTCAAAGAGGGAGGCAGCGGATGGGCTGGGGAGGGCGCGAAAGCCAGTGAAAGCCGCTCCCTGCCAGCAGCTTGGCCTCGGGGTCGAGCCCTCTCCAGCTAACCGATCTCGGCCCAGTCCGCGTCTCTCGGGCGTCCTTCCGAGGCCCGGGGGCCGTTGGCAGGGCGGGCCAGAGGAGGGCGAGGCGGCAGCGAGGAGCTTCCCGGCCCGGAGGCGACCGGGAGCGCCAGCCCCTCCCCGCCAGCCCCCTCGGCCGGCTTCGGGCCGCGCTGCCGGCGGGCCCGGGGGCGGTGCCGGCCCGGCCCCGGCAGGCGGGTTTGGTTCCGGGCCGCGCGGCGCCATGGCCTCGCTGTGGCGGCTGAAGCGGTTCGATGCCTTCCCCAAGCCCCTGGAAGACTTTCGGGTCAAGACGTGCGGGGGCGCGCTGGGTGAGCGGGCGGGGTGAGGGCGGCCGGGGCCGGCGGGCGGGCCCGGGCCTCGCCGTGGGGCGGCGGCCGGCCGGGGGGGCCTTGCGGGCCGGCGCTGGGCGGCGGGAGGCGGCGGCGTGCGGGCTGAGGGGAGGCGGAGGCGTGAGGCGGCGGGAGTGAGGCTGAGCGGAGGCGGCGGGCGCGCGGCGAGGCGGGCGTGCGGCCGCGATCGGCGGGGCTGAGGGCGGCTCTCGTCTCCCCGGCAGTGACGGCTGTCAGCGGGCTCATCGTGGTGCTGCTTTTCTTCTCGGAGCTGCAGTACTACCTCCCCAAGGAGGTGAGGAGCGGCGGCGGGGGGGCGCGGCCGCGCCGTGCTGCCTCCTGCCCGCCGTGCCCGGCGGAGAGGCGGCCCTGCGGGCCGGGGCGGCCTGCCGTGGCTGCGCACCCCCGCCGAGCCGCCGCCTCCTCCGCCGCCCCTCCGGGCTGCCCCCGCAGCAGCTTCACCCGCCGCAGATGGGTTTGGGGTTTTTTCTTTCCCCCAGCCGGTGGCCTTGACGACGGGAGCGGGCTGCCCTCCCCCGAGAGCCGCCCTGCGCCGAGGTGCTTCGATAGCAGGCCGAGACCACAGACCTTGGCAGTCTCCTTTGTGAAGAGGGATCGCAAGGAACTGTGCTGATGCTGCAGGGGGAAGTGGATTACATTTCAGCGTAACAGCTTCTGTGGCAGCTGGAAACAGTCCTCCTTGTACACCGAACCAAACCCCGCATTTAGGGTGCTGCAGTGTGCATCTTGTTCCCTGTACGTCACTTGGCCCCAGCCATACGCACTCTTCCAGTCTGGCACGTTCTTATCCCCCTGGCTGAAAGAGTCTGTATTTTCCCTGGCTGACTGGTGACTCGACCCTTAAGCCTAAACTTGCACCTTACTACGTTTACTTTGTGTGTGTGTGCATACCTGATAAACATATTTTAGTTGATGTATCAGTTAGAAGTTGTAGTAAGCGGTCCTTGGCTCCATAAACATCTCCTCTACAGTATTTGCATGTTATGACTCATCCTTGTACTTCAATACAAACCAGAAACGATTCTGGCAAAGTGCTGCAGTCTAACAGTAATACTGTCCTGACTTTTCCAAACATGAGCTCCTTATTACCTTTACTGGGAGACAGTGTAGTTCTGTGGATCAGCATAAACGAAATTTGTTGAGTTGTCATCACTCGGATTTAACTTTTCTGTTGTTGAAGTTGAAAGGCTAAACTAAGCCAAGCGCTGAACAATCAGTAGGTTTCTCCTGTGAGGGTTTCTCCAGTTGTCATGGGAATGTGGTGATAGTGTTCTTACTGCTGTGTCACTGAGCAGCCTTTCTGTATTCGCAGGTTGTGACATTACAAATTTAGTGTCTGGGGACGACAACTATTTACCATTTTGTGTAACAGGTCCAGTATCCGTCACAGTGTACTGACTGGGTCTGCTTCAGACAACATTCTAACAAAGCCTTTATGCAAGTAACGTCTGATGGACGCTCCAGGAAGGCTTACAGATAGCCGGTTCTTTCTCTGGAGGCTGTTCTTGAGATGACGAATGCTACTCTGTTAATTGGTGTTATTTCACACCTCAGCAGGCTCTATGCATACCATTTCAGGTGGGCTTTGGGTGCAGGATGCACAAGTTCCAACACAAAATCGTTGCATTCGTGTGTAGAACACATTGTGCATTGTGTGTAGAGCAAAACGCGTACAAGATAGCGTTTCTAGACATGTCTCATCACTTTGAATCCTCTTTTCTCTTAGAGCTGGGGAAAGAAGAAGTGTTTGATCCAAACTCTTTGGATGCTGATGGCTGCGAGAGCTGTTGTGGGCGGAGTCAGAGGACGTTCGGTAACCTTTACACCTTTTTGTATCTTCTTAGCACTTGAATTCATACTGTTCTGTTGCATGCACTTTTTTTTCCAAATGTCTGTGAAGGTCTGTGCAATGAAATGCTGGGCACGTGTTCAGAGAATGATGAGAACTGTTGTGGGTTTGGTATGCCTTTGGAAGCTGCAGAAAACAGAAACCTGTTTTTTGTGGTGACCAAGGTGTTATCCAGAGGTAGAAGAGTAATGAAGAAAGTTTGCCATTAACCTCCCTCCTTTTGACAGTCTGCCTAAAAACAGAGAGAGGAGGAATAGAAACAGGCAGATGCTTTGTTCACACGGGAAGTTCCAAACTGCTCAGAGCTGTG
The DNA here is from genome assembly GCF_018139145.2 of Gymnogyps californianus. NCBI lineage: Eukaryota > Metazoa > Chordata > Aves > Accipitriformes > Cathartidae > Gymnogyps > Gymnogyps californianus. The sequence continues at coordinate 7,777 of NW_026114389.1, read as the reverse complement.
GGACAATGATGTGGTTTTTGTAGCAAATTTCTTTGCCCAGGAGTGATCTGACTGTCTAAACGGACGGGCAGAGCCCTCTTCAGACTCAGGAACTGCATGCAAACAGCTTGCATCCTCATGCCAAAATCTCAAAAAGCACCTCAAGAAGCTCGAGCTCCTTCAGGAGCATTAGGCCACCTTTCAAGGTCCAGTCCCTGATGTTTGCTTTGTTGCTTTGTTGAACAAGAATCCACCAAGGATTCAAGTCCTGAGCTGGAGCCTCTCTTTCTAGCGATAGAGATGGTAAGATGGTGCTCGTGCTTTTGCAGGTGTTGTAATAGTTGTGGCGATGCCAGAGAAGCATACAGGCGGCGAGGCTGGGCCTTCAAGAACCCAGATAGCATAGAGCAGCGCAAGAGGGAAGGGTTTAGCCAGAAAATGCAAGAGCAGAAGAAGGAGGGCTGCCAAGTGTATGGTTTCCTGAGGTCAGCAAGGTGAGAGACGGGTTTTGCTGTGAACCTGCTGCGTGATGGTGGTGCCTGTGAAAAGGCAGAGTCGGGGCGTTCCTCTCCTTTGCCAGCTGTAAGGTGTTCCCAGGAGCGTAATATAATAAATAACCCCGGGCCCAGCAAGGTGCTTGTGCCCGTAAAGGGGTTCAGTAGGAGAGTCAGGAAAGCGGTGGGAAGGGGCTAATTTCTCGTTTCGTTGTGTGGGCTGGTCGGAAGCATGCCGGCTGGGGAAGCTTAGCTTTTCGTACCGTCTAGCTGGCGAGTCTTCTTGCCGAGGTTTCTGGAGGAGGAGAGGCAGCTTCTTGAGGGGAGGTTGTCCCGCCTGGCCTTCTAGTCTTAAAACAGAGAGCACCAGCGGATGCTGGAGATAAGAGCAACCACCAACTTGCCAGCAGAGGTGCTGGAGAGAGTGAGATGTTCTCTTCTGTGGAAAAACAGTGGAAGCAAGGCTATTGGAGTTGGCTGTCAAAGCTGAAACGCTCAGAGAGGTGGTTTTTGCAACTGGTGTGTGAAAATGTAGTCCGAGATGTACCAGGTAACTAGCCTGTCATTTGGCGGGTTACCAAACCCAGAACACTTGGACATGCAGGTTACGTCCCCAAGTACCTTCTAGAAGTCAGGCCCAGGCTAATTCTTTTTTTTTTTAATGCAAACTCTGGATTTTTTTACGTCTTGGTGTACTTTTCCTGGAGACCACCTTCTTTGTTTCTGGAAAGGAAACCTTTTACTCACGAAGCCAGACGTTGTGATTTGAGCATCATCTGTGGGTACCGAACCGTTCGGGGACCCTCTCTCACAAAGTGTGATGAGCAGGAAAGATTCGAAGGGGCATGCTGGAGGTAGCGAGGGTCCCAGGGTGGGTGTCACAGGGGGAGTTTCTGGGGGCCGTTGTTACGCACTTGGAATATTGCACATCTCCATTCTCATCAGGTCTGCAGGTAACACAAGCAACAGGCTTGCACAGCATTGAATGGTGAATGTAGCACGTGAGCTTGGACATTCCGATCTTCCAGGGGAGAGTGTGTATGATGCTAGTAAGTGTCAGGGAGGACTGGCACCTAATATGCCATATCCCTTTCAAATTCCAGGATGAAGTTTTAACAACCTTTTTCTTTTTGGTTTTTTGCCTTGTTTTGTTTTGTTGGTTTAGTGCTTTATTTTTGCACGCACCTTATTTTCATGGGTCTGTACATAGGATCACCGTTGTTTATTGTATCAAGGGGTTTTTTTACCCTGCTCACTTTCCGTCTCAGTTACTTTCTCCATTCCTTTTCTGTGATACTGTTTTGTATTTCCTGCAGCAACAGTCAGTTCCCTCACAGTAGGGTTAATTCCTCTTTCTTCCCATTTATATGTCCACTAAAATAATTTGCATAAACAGTTATTATCAACATCAGTATGTAATTATGGCTTTCCACATGACTGCCTGTGAGGAAGAGGGAAATTCATCCCCCTGTTGGGACAATAGTCTGCTGATATTGTCACCTATGAAATGAGTTGCTTGGTGTCTATCTTCTTTAAACAAACATTTACAAATCCAAGCACTAGTACGACTGCTTTATTTCTATAGGTTCAGACCTTTTAATGAAAGATTACTGTCTCCTGCAGGTAGCTGGAAATTTCCACTTTGCCCCAGGCAAAAGTTTCCAACAGTCTCGTGTACATGGTATTTTCTTTTGCTGTTTATTGTGGCCTTGAGCTTCCAAGTGTACCTGACCATTTTCTTTTTAGTATCTTTGCATTGTTATCCATAATAGTAACAGGAGTGCTTCAGTGGGGAGGACATTGTTGAAGTTTTGTTATAGAGGTTTAGAACCATCATGAACCAATAGCAAAATGGTTTCTGTTGGTGCTGCCACATGGGTGTGGAAGAACTTGGAGGAGAAGGAGAGCCTGCCCAGAAACAGTCTCACTTGTTCTACAAAACTTTGCTGCTCTGCTGTAAAACAGCCTCCAGTGAGGTGTTCAGCCCAGGAGCTGAATATCAGTATCTCTGGAAGGGATAGCTTGGAGAATGCTCAGGAGAATTTCAAAGCAATTAGAACTTTTAGAGTAACATGTAAGTTGTAAGGGACTTCCTCAAGTATCTATATAAATGCACAGTGGCCAGAGCAATAGTGGTAGTTTATGCCTCGTATCTTTAACAGGAACTTGATTAAAAAGATTTGTTGTTTAATGGAATGTTTGCAGTTCCCTTGATCAAGTTTTTGAAGCGTGAAGTTTGTAGTAAAGGTTTCCGAAAGAGCTTTAGTTTCAGCCTGATTTTTTCCCCCCTTCCCATCACTCATTCCAGTTTAACCTGTACCACTGAGGCAAAGGTCAGGGAGAATGTGAATGTGCTTTGTGAGAGTAGCTAGTGTATTTGGAGAAAAACTAGCAAGCTTTTGAGCACAGTTTCTAAAGATTAAATGAAGAAACACTTTTGTGCAAAAACCTTGCCTGTTTTTCCCCACAATATTAGTTGTTCCAATGAAATATTTGCTTCTTCCCGCAGAACTTGCTTTGTGTGCTTACACTAGCATGACAACAGCAACCTTACTACAGCTAGGATTTACAATTTCACAGCATGTATCTAAGTTAACGAGACGCATCTCTGCATTGCATCTGTTCTCTGTAACAGGCATGAATGCAAGCTGGCTGTCCTGAGAGCCAGTACTTTGTGTACGGAGAGGAGGGGGTGAGGTCAGGATAGGCTCTCTGCCCCAGAATTCCTGCAAATCTGAACTGAGAAATGAAGGGCTTACACTGGGGAAACACAGGCGAAAACCAGAAAGGACTATGTAGTTACTGCAGACCTTTTGGAGGCAGAGTTAGGAATATCGGTGTTTTGAGGACAGTGAAAAGGAGCAGGAGGAGGGATGATGGGCAGAGGAGCTTTCCGCTTTCTGGGAATTCTGTCACGTTAAATAATGAGGAATAAAGGCTCCTAATTCTTTTCTCTATATGCAACTGTTGTCAGCTCGTGGGATCTCCCGAGTCCGTTACCGTCTGTTGAGATCCCTCAGTGGCTCTCTTTCAGGTACTTTTCCCATCTCACCGTGAACTCAGGTGAACGTTTTGCATTTACAACACCCTTTTGCAAGGCGTTCAGCAGGTCTGCTCTGCTGTAAGAACGAACACCTCCCCTCGTGTGCTTGCTCCCACTGGCTGTATCTGATGGCCCGTGTTCCTCTGCTGGGCAAGAGTGAACGGTCGCTGCCCGCTCTCTCCCTGCCTCTCAGGATGTCGTAGACCTTTCCTGTGCCAGCCTGCAGGCCGTGTCTTTCCCCCGCTGACGAGTCCCGGCTTACTCCGATGGTCCTTTGTGGAGCCTTTCAAGCCCTGAGCTTCCTTGCTGCATTTCTCTGAACCTCTTTCAGTTCAGCTCTGTCTGGAGGCACCAGGCTGCACCCAGATTAAGGTCCTGGCTAAGCGTGATGTAGGCAGTGGCGTAATGATTTTCTTCCTTCTGTTCTCTCTTGCTTTCCTAGTTATTCGTAACACGTGATTTCCCTTTTCCCCCCAAAACTTAGCCCGTGAGCTTGGCATTCTAAATGGCCTGAGGGTTTTTGATAAAAAATCAAGCCCCTAACATCTCAAACTTTCTCGGAAAAATGCTGTATTGGGTTTGCGTGGCAAGGTTTGGTAGCGGGGGGGGCTATAGGGGTGGCTTCTGTGAGAAGCTGCTAGAAGCTTCCTCTATGTCTGATAAAGTTAATGCTAGAGGGTTCCAGGACGGACCCGCCGCTGGCCAAGGCCGAGCCAATCAGTAACAGTGGTAGCGCCTCTGTGATAACATATTTAAGAAAAGCAAAAAAAAGTTACAGGGGAGTTGCAGTTGCAGCGAGAGAGAGCGGAGTGAGAAGATGTGAGAGAACAGCTCCGCAGACACCAAGGTCAGTGGAGAAGGAGGGGGAGGAGGTGCTCCAGGCGCCAGAGCAGAGAGAGAGATTCCCCTGCAGCCTGTGGTGAAGACCATGGTGAGGCAGGCTGTCCCCTGCAGCCCATGGAGGTCCACGGGGGAGCAGATATCCACCTGCAGCCCGTGGAGGACCCCACGCGAGCAGGTGGATGCCTGAAGGACGCTGTGACCCCGTGGGAAGCCCGCGCTGGAGCAGGCTCCTGGCAGGACCTACGGACCTGTGCCCCGTGGAGAGAGGAGCCCACGCTGAAGCAGGTTTGCTGGCAGGACTTGTGACCCGTGGGGACCCATGCTGGAGCAGTCTGTTCCTGAAGGACTGCACCCCTGTGGATGGGACCCATGCTGGAGCAGTTCGTGAAGAACTGTAGCCCGTGGGAAGGACTCACGTTGGAGAAGTTCGTGAAGGACTGTCTCCCGTGGAAGGACCCCACGCTGGAGCAGGGGAAGAGTGTGAGGAGTCCTCCCCCTGAGGAGGAAGGAGCGGCAGAAACAACGTGTGATGAACTGACCCAAACCCCCCTTCCCCGTCCCCCTGCGCCGCTCGGGGGGGGGGAGGTAGTAGAGAAATAAGAGTAAAGTTAAGCCCAGGAAGAAGGGAGGGGTGGGGGAAGGTGTTTTAAGATTTGGTTTTATTTCTCATTATCCTGCTCTAATTTGACTAGCAATAAATTAAACTAATTTTTCCCTAAGTCGAGTCTGTTTTGCCCGTGAAGGTAATTGCTGAGTGATCTCCCTGTCCTTATCTCGACCCACGAGCCTTTCATTTATTTTCTCCCCTGTCCAGTTGTGGAGGGGGAGTGATAGAGCGGCTTTGGTGGGCACCTGGCATCCGGCCAGGGTCAACCCACTACAAATGCATTACCCAAACCGTACGTGACCCCAGACTTATTTCTTCAGTATCCGTATACCACGGTAATCTTTGTGCCCGAGGACCTCTGATGTTGCTGTGTTTGTTTCTGCAGGTGGTAAGGACTGACCAGTTTTCAGTCACACGACATGAGAAGAGAGCCGACGGGCTACTGGGAGACCAGGGTCTGCCTGTGTCTTTGTGCTATGGGAACTTTCGCCCGCGATGCTGAAGCTGGCAGAGAAACACAGGTAAGAGACGCTTCAGTCCATTTTGTTCACCCTCCGTTGATTTTGCCATTTTGCGTAGCTTAGAATTCCATCCTCGCTTAGGCACAGCAGGGCGAATGCCTGAAAGCCATCCAAGCCCTTCCCAGTGGGTGGAGAGGAAGAGGCGCTCCCAGATGCCCTTCCTCTCCGTGTGACCGTCTGAAAGGACTGGGGTTTTTCTGATACTGCCTGAAGCGTTTGAATCCAGTATCAAGATGGAGAAGGAAATTGGTGCAGCAAGCAGAAGTCTGATACAATGGGTCTCGGTTCAGACTGATTTCCTCAAAGTCTTTTTTAATGGGAAGGCTAGATTTATAGAGCATACCCATCTTGCCAGCACCTACAGCAGCACCCACGCTGATCCAGCCTGGTTACTTACTCGGCATTTGCTAGAGCTTGTCTGCGTGTTGTAGCTGGCGTGGAACTCTTTCTTCTTTCCGGGTCCTGCCCTTTTGGCTGCCAGGGCGCGCTGTGACTCCTTTCGAGTGGTCGTCAACCCAGACCCGCAGATCTCTTCCAGCTTTTTAGCAAAAGCTTGCTAAAATCCCAAACCCCCGCATCTGCTGGCTTCCCTTGCTCAGCTAGATGGGTGACCTTCTCCTAAAAGGAAATTACCTGAGTTAAGCAGGACGTTGCCCCTCGTGACCCCGTGCTGGCTGTGACCGATGACTGCATTGTGTCCTGGTTTCGTCTGGGACAGAGTTAACTTTCTTTTTAGTAGCTGGTACAGTGCTGTGTTTTGGATTTAGTGTGAGAATGATGTTGATAACACGCTGATGTTTTAGTTGTTGCTAAGTAGCGCTTATCTTAAGCCAAGGACTTTTCAGTTCCCCATGCTCTGCCAGCAAGCCGGTGTGCAAGGAGCTGGGAGGGAGCATGGCCGGGGCAGCTGACCCCAACTAGCCAAAGGGGTATTCCATACCATGGAACGTCATGCCCAGTATATAAACTGGGGGGAGTTGGCCGGGAGGCGCGGATCGCGGCTGGGGAACTAACTGGGCATCGGTCAGCGGGTGGTGAGCAATTGCACTGTGCATCACTGGTTTTTGCCTCCCCCCCCTTCCTTTTTTTTATTGCATTCCTTTTCATTACTATTAGTATTATATTTCATTATTACTATTGTTAGTATTATATTTTACTTTAGTTATTAAACTGTTATCTCAACCCACGAGTTTTACTTTTTTTTCCTTTGCTTTTCTCCTCCTTACCCCACTGGGAGGGGGAGGGGGAAACGGCTGCGTGGTGCTGAGTTGCTGACTGGGGTTAAACCATGACACATTGTCTCTCAAGGGTTTTTCAGTAACTCCCAGGATAACCTTCTCCATAATTTTACCAGGCACTGAAGATGTCAAGAAGATGTTGGAAGAGTGACGGCGGATTGGAAGAGGGCCCGGGAGGAGCTGGAGTTGAAGGAGGGTGAATGGCGCAATGAACGTGAAGCAATTCCTAAAGGAGTTTTGTGCCTTATGGAACCTGCTGCGTACATTGGAATTCCACCACCAAGGTCTGTCAGCATAAAGCCAATCCAGATAAAAAGCGGGACCCTAATCTGCTGAGCATCTAGAGCAGGCTAGATGTTGAAACTCAGGCAGCCAGCTCCGGCAGGGGAATGCGCAGTGCTGAATCGGAAGCCAGCGGTGCCCACGGAAAGCCGGGCGTCAAGGGGACTTCACGGCAAACAATATGCGTAGGCGAGGGAACACCACCAGTGGAGAGAGGGACAGAGCTGACCTTCTCTCTGAAATAATGAGGGCACCTTTGTGAAACGGGGCTTGGAAGCCTGAAAAACCCTCCCACGCTCTGGCAGGTAACCCAGAGGTAGGAGTGGGAGAAGTGGCCGTCTGCTGCTGAGAGAAGTGGAAGAATCTGAGAGAAGTGGAAGATCCCAGGAAGTGGGCGATCCAGGTCCAGTTCCGCTCTTTCCCAGACCCAGAGGAGTGCCCCAGCCAGCCAGCTGAGGACTAGTCTTTGGGCAGAGCACCTTCCTTTTCCTGCTGAACTGCTGAAGTAGGTCCACGGCGCACAGGCAGACACGGCAGTCACGAGGGGAAGGGGTTCAATCAGTTAGCTGTAGCAACAGAACTTCCGACGCTGAGGCTTCCTGCTGGAAACACCCTTAAGACACAGCTCGATGGCTTCAGCAGTATTCTCGGCTCCCTTGCCAGAGCGGAGCCTCATGGGCTTGACTCACCTGAATCTTCCAGGCATTTTGCCCTGACCACCTGCGAAGATTCCCGTCCTCAGGGAGACCAGGGCTACCAGACCATGAAAG
>NW_026114388.1:0-8280 GCF_018139145.2 Gymnogyps californianus | reverse complement strand
GTGCACCATTGCTTTGTATAGTTTAATTCTTTAGTATTATATTGTCATATTATTATTATCATTATCATTGTTTTCATTTCTTTCTGTCCAATTAAACTCTTTATCTCAACTCACGAGGTTTTTTTTTCCCTGATTCTCTTCCCCATCCAGGGGGGCAGTGAGCGACGGCTGCATGGTGCTTAGCTGCCGCTGGGGTTAACCACGACAGCCATCCAACTAGCCCTAGAGATGCTTGAACGAGAAAAGTGCCAGTACTCTATACTGACTCCTGGATGGTGGCTAATCTATGGGGCTACAGCAGTGGAAGAAGACCAATTGGCAGCGCAGGGGTAAACCCATCTGGGCTGCTGTATTGTGGCAGGACATTCTGCCCGGGTAGAAAACATGGCTCTAAAGTACGTCATGTAGATGCTCACCATGCCCAAACTCCCTGAAACATCGAAACAATGAACAGGTAGACAAGGCTGCCAAAATCGAAGTATCTCAGTGGACCTGGACTGGGAGCATAAGGGTGAGCTATTTGTAGCTCGATGGGCCCATGAACATCGGGAACATCTAGGGAGAGATGCAACATATAGATGGGCTTGATATGTGGGTGGACTGACCATGGAGGCCATACACAGGTCACTCATGAATGTGAAACATGTGCTGCAATCAAGCGAGCCACACAAGTAAAGTCTCCTGGAACAGAGGGCGGTGCTGGGTTTTCAATATGCGAGCCTGGCAATTGACTATATGGACCACTGCCACGAACACGCCAAGGCAAGCGCTACATTATCACCATGGTGAAGCAACTACTGGCTGCTAGAAACATACCCTGTAAACCATGCCACTGCCCGAAAACCAATCTGGGCCTCGAAAGGCAAATTTTGTGGTGACATGGTACCCCAAAAGAAATTGAATCAGACAATGGACTCATTCTGGAATAACCTCATAAATCTGGGCAAAGAAACATGGCACTGAGTGGGTGTATCACATCCCTATCACCCACAAGCCTCTGGAAAGATTGAGAGATATAATGGACTGTTAAAGACTATTGAGAGCGCTGCGCAATGGGCATGGAAGCACGGATACAATTTAGCAGCAGCCACAGGGTTAACACCAAGAATCTGCTAACCATCGTGGTCCTGCCCAAACAAAACCCTTACATACTGTGGGAGGAGATAAGGTCCCCGTATGAACATAGGGAAGTGGCTGGGGAAGGCGGTATGGATGCTCCTCCCATGGAAAGGCAAACCCATTCGTGGGCTTGTCTTTGCTCAAGGACCTGGGTGTACTTGGTGTAATGTGGAAGGATGGGAGACCCGGTTGTCCTGGTTTCTGGGACAGAGTTAACTCTCTTCTTATAGTCTGGTACATGCTGGGTTTTGGATTTAGTGTAGAATGATGTTGATAACATCTGATGTTTTAGTTGTTGCTAAGTAGCGCTTATCTTAAGTCAAGGACTTTTTCAGTTTCCCATGCTCTGCCAGCAAGCAGTGTGCAAGAAGCTGAGAGGGAGCATAGCCAGCCAGCTACCTAACTAGCCCAAAGGGGTATTCCATACCATGGAACATGCCAGTATATAAACAGGGAGTTGGCCAGGAGGGGCGGATCACTGCTCGGCATTGGTCAGCGGGTGTGAGCAATTGCTTGTGCATCACTTGTCTTTTCTTGGTTTTAATTTCTCTCTTTTTTTTTGTTGTATTCCTTTTCATTACAATTCTTCTTCTTCTTTTCTATTTCATTATATTATTGTTAGTATTATATTTTAATTTAGTTATTAAACTGTTCTTATCTCAACCACGAGTTCTACCTTCTTTCCCAATTCTCCTCCCCATTCCACTGGGAGTGGGGGAGGGCGGGGAGTGAGGAGTGAGGGAGCAGCTGCATGGTGCTTGGCTGCTGACTGGGGTTAAACCACGACACCGGTGTGTGCCTCAGGAGATTTAACCTTGGGGAAAAATAATCTGTGATGCGAGTTGTATGTTGTAGGAAGTAATGTAGCAGGAATGACCTGAACGATGAAGAGTGAGCTTTGCAAGGAACTGGGCAAGTGCAACGATGACCCAAACCAAGCGGTGTTGGTGCCCAACAATCAAATTATGTGGGACCTGAGCATGACACAAATGGTATGGAATAAGGGTGGAAATTGTATTGGGTCTGGCTGAGATGGAGTTAATTTTCCCCATAGCAGCCCTCATAGTGCTGTGCTCTGTATTGGTAGCTAGAAAAGCGTTGATTAACACACCAGGGTTTTGGCTACTGCTGAGCAGTGCTCCACAGCATCAAGGCTGTCTCTCCAACCCCCCACCTCAAAGGCCAGTAGGCTGGGGGTGGGCAAGAGGTTGGGAAGGGGACAGAGCCAGGACAGATGACCCAAACTGACCAAAGGGATATTCCATACTATATGAATCGTGCTCAGCAATAAGAGCTAAGAGAAAGGAGGAGGAGGGGGGGCAGTCGTTATTAAGCGTTTGTCTCCCGAAGCAACCGCTACGCATACCAAGGCCCTACTTCCAGGAAGTGGCTGGACATCGCCTGCTGATGGAAGTAGAGAATAAAATCTTTTTGTTTTTCTTTGCTTCTGTGTGGGGCCTTTGCTTTTCTTTATTAAACTGCCTTTATCTTGACCCACAAGTTTCTTTTCATCTTATTTTTCTCCCCCGTCCTGCTGAGGAGGGGAGTGATAGAGCAGCTTGGTGGGAACCTGGTGGCCAGCAAGGTCAACCCACCACAAACCCCAACTCTCTCAGCTTTTCTTCATAGGAGAGGTGCTCCAGCCCCCGATCATTTTAGTGGCCCTCCTCTGGACTTGCTCCAACACATCCATGTCTTTCCTGTGCTGAGGGCTCCAGAGCTGGACACAGTACTCCAGGTGGGGTCTCACCAGCATGGAGTAAGGGGGGAGAATTACCTCCTCGACCTGCTGGCCACGCTTCATTTCATGCAGCCCAGGATATGGTTGGCTTTCTGGGCTGCAAGTGCACATTGCCGGGTCATGTCCAATTTTTCATCCACCAGTATCCCAAGTCCTCCACAGGGCTGCTCTCAATCCATTCATCCCCAGAGAAGTCCAGGAAGACCCTGGCTTATACACTTGTGTTGCCAAATCAAGACGAAATCCAGGGTGATGCATTCCCAGTTAGGCTTATTTCAGCCTCCAATACAGTTAGCTGTTGGGATCCCCCCTGTCACTCCAGAAATACAAATGGGTTCTATCCTTTATAGCTTGATGGCATTAGAGTACACTGTGCACCGGTGTCTACTAGAGCCTTATACTCCTGTGGGTCTGATGTGCCACACCATCAGATCCACACAGTCCAGTAAACCCGGTTGTCCCTCTCCTCCGCCTGGCTGGAGGCAGGGCCCCTCTAGTCCTGGTCATAGGATTCTCCACTCACTTGTAAAAATGGATTAGAATTCTTCTCATAGGATCAGGAGTAAGATCAGCCCTTCCACTCTGTCTTCTGGCACACTGCTCACAGTGCTCACTGGAGGCTGAAGCAGCATTTTTCCTGGAAGAACCCTCATTTGTGATTGTTTTTCCTCACAATTCACGTACCCGTGCATCTAGGACCGAGGTAGGTTTTCCATCCCACTTTCTCATATCCTCTCCGTGGTCAAGCAGGTAAAACCACAGGGTACCCCGTGGTGTATACCTTCTATATTCTCTCTCTTGCCCAGAAGAATACCTTCTCCTAATAGCTGAGGTATTGGTCCATACAGGTGGGCGGCCAAACTTATCCTCAAATCACTGGAACTCTTGGGACCATTTCTCGGCTAGTATGTCTGGCAGTTTCTCCACAGCCGCAAAAAGGGAGGAAGAGAGACTTTCTTCGTATTGCTGAAGTCAGTGAGCCAATTCATCTACTGTTGGTCCCTCTTCATCTTTCCAGTCCATTACTGCCAATGCATTGGCATACGATGATGGTGCACTTCATACAAACTTCTGCCACATGGGTCATGCACATTGGACTTCATCTAGATCTGTGGGTAACCGCCCATCGTCTGGGTCATAATAAACCATCTCCGCACGGCTAATTCCTCAGGTACTGGATACCTCTCTCCATGGTGGTCCACTTGCCTGGGTGACATACAACATCTTCCTTGAAGGGGTACCTTTCCCTCACGCCCCATAGAAGTCGCCTCCAGAGGCTGAGGCTTGTGTCTTTTTTCCAATCGCCTTGTCAATGCCACCTTCCCTAGAAAGGGATCCCAATTGCTTGGCTTCCTTACCTCTAATTCCAAGCTACTTGCCCCATTATCCCAGCATCGGAGCAGCCAGGTGATAATGTGCTCGCCTGGATGACGGCTGAAGTCTTTTTGCATATCCCGCAGCTCACTCGGGGATAGGGATCGGGTGATTATCTCCGGTTCTGCCTCTTCCTCCTGTTCTCATGATGACCCTGGTTCACCTTCATCCTTTGCTAAGCGAACTGATGTTTTTGTATATTTCCTCTTCTGTATAGGGGTGATTGATATTGGCACCAGTTGATTCTCTAGTTCAGCTGCATCATCCATTGCCAAGGTTTGAGTAGCCACAGTGCCTGTTGCTGGAGTCTGAGTAGCTACAGTGCTTATCGCTGGGGTTTGAGTAGCCACAGTTGTGGGGATTGGAGTAGCCGCAGTGCCTGTCGTCGTGGTTTGAGTAGCTGCAGTGCTTGTTGTGGGAATTAGAGTAGCTGCAGTGCCTGTCACCAGGGTTTGAGTAGCCACAGTGCTTGTCATAGGGATTAGAGTAGCTGCAGTAGCTGTCGCCAGAGTTTGAGTAGCCACACTGCTTGTCGCTGGGGTTTGAGTAGCCACAGTGCCTGTCGCCAGAGTTTGAGTAGCTGCAGTGCCTGTCACCAGGGTTGGAGTAGCTGCAGTCGTGGGAGCTGATCTCTGGGTGGTATTTTTAAATAGTTGTTTAACCCTAAACAAGATCTGAATCACATTCAGGAACAGGCTGATTCCTAGCAATAGGACCATGCTGAGTTCAACATCCCAAGGATATTCAAATTTACAGACTCCTCCAATGCTATTGTAATTAACCTGGCAGAGAAAGGGAAGATGTGGGAAGATGTCTCCCCAATAGGTTGGCTCCCCGAGGAGAAAAGGTAGAAAGTGCAATTATTAATATTCTCTAGGAGATAGCACCCAAAGTACAGAGATCTCTCCTCCATAGATTGGCTCCCAGAGGAGAAAAGGTAAAAGGTACAACTATTAATAGTCTCCCATAGGTGGCTCCCGAAGTACAGAGGTGACAACAACATGATAACTCTAGCCCGGTTCCCCCAGGTGATAAACAGCACAACAGGGAGCATATACTGCAAGTAGGGCATTACATAACGCAACTTCCAGAAGCACACCACCAACCTTGAGAGCAAAGGAACCCACACTGTAACCAGTAACTATCAAACCAATACAATGAATACTTATAACAAGTTTGTTTTACACACTCTGATCAGATCCGTCGTTATCTCAACCCTTCCTGCCCACGTTGGGCTCCAAAAAGGCTGTCGTGGTTTAACCCCAGTCAGCAACTAAGCACCATGCAGCCGCTTCCCCCTCCCCCAACCAGTGGGGTGAGGAGGAGGAAAGGAAAGAAAAAAAAAGTAAAACTCATGGGTTGAGATAAGAACAGTTTAATAACTAAAGTAAAAATAAAAATACACTACTAACTAAGAATAATAATAATTGTAATGAAAAAGAATACAACAAAAAAAAAAAGAAAAGAAACCAGTGATGCACAATGCAATTGCTCACCATCCGCTGACCGATGCCAGAGCCGCGATCCGCACCTCCTGGCCAACTCCCCCCTGTTTATATACTGGGCATGACGTTCCATGGTATGGAATATCCCTTTGGCTAGTTCAGGTCAGCTGCCCTGGCTATGCTCCCTCCCAGCTTCTTGCACACCTGCTTGCTGGCAGAGCATGGGAAACTGAAAAGTCCTTGACTTAAGATAAGCGCTACTTAGCAACAACTAAAACATCAGCATGTTATCAACAGTATTCTCACACTAAATCCAAAACCCAGCATTGTACCAGCTACTAAGAAGAGAGTTAACTCTATCCCAGCTGAAACCAGGACAGCTGCCTAGCCCTTAGTCTTGTTTTTCATTTTTATTATTTTTGACATGTGTCAACCAGCTCCTGCAGAGCCCCTGCAGCTCGCTGCTGCTGCTGCCATCGCTCCGCTTGTGTGGGGGGTGCGGGTAGAGGAGCCCAGCCTGGGGAGCCTGGCGGTGCCCCAAGGGAAGGGCACCTGTGAGAGGCCCATTTGTGCTGGTGAGTCTGAGGGACAGGTACTGCTGAGGAGGTAAGAGAGCTCCTTATGGGTGGGTACGTGCTGCCCGAGGGGTTGGTGGCCCTTCACACTAGTGCCTCTTTGAGGGAGGCAGTGGCAGGTTGGGAGAAAGGGACTGTGTGTGGGTGCCCCTGAGAGGGACAAATCCCATCCCCAGGCAGGAGGCAGTGTCTAGGCGTGAGGCCTGTGTGCATGGGTCTCCAGCAGCGAGCCGTGCGGAAGCAGGGGGCCGGCAGGGAGAAGCGGCCCTGTGCACGGGAGCCCGGGAGAGGCCGAGGGCGGGGGCCGGGGCTGAGAGGCTGGGTGGGGCCGGGCGGCCATTTCACTGCCGTCTCTATCACACCCGAGGCCACGGACCCCAGACGAGGCTGCCGTTGCCAGGGTGACCGGCCAGTGGCGCCCCCGCCCTCCCCCGCGCGCCGAGCCCCGCCCCCCCTCCTGGCCAATCGGAGGGGTGGTGGCAGTGGAGCGAGGTTCCCTTTGTTCAGCCATTTCAGGGTCCGGAGTGGGTTCGGGCGTGGAGCTGTAGAGGGAGAGGACGGGCTGCTCCCTCGCCACTCCTCTGCCGCTGGGTTCTGGGATGGTGTGGGTAGGTGTTCGGGCTGCGAGGGGCGGGCTGGGATGTCCCATCTCCGGCAGCTGCTGCCTGCCTGCGGGCAGGGCTGGGCCGGGTGGGCAGCCGCGGGCCCGGCTGCCGTTAGGGGTTTTCGCGCCGCCGCTGGGAGGGGAGCCGTGCGGGCCTGGCCGTGGGCTGCCCCTTCCCCTCTCGCTGTCGCCGCGGGCTCTGCCGCCTCGTGCCGGTGGATCAACGGATGGGTGGGTGGGTGGGGTGGCCGCGGCACGAGGGGCGTCCGGGGCCTGAGGGGTCGCGGTCGGAGGACCAGGCACTCACCCACTCCCCCAGCTCCCTCGGCTCCTCCTGGTGCTACAGCTGGTGCCGTCCCCGCAGCCGGGCCGCAAACTCCGCCATTGCAGCGAGCCGGAAAGTGAAAGTCGCCTCGGGAATATAAGAAAGTGGCTATATTTCTTGTCTTTTTTTCTGGGGTGTGTAGGGTCCCTGCTGTCCAGATCTGGCTAGGTGGGTTTTCTTTAATTTTTTTTTCTAAGAAATATTTGAGAGGAGTGAAATCCCGTGTTTGTCTTCTACTTTTGTTTGCTTGCTTGCTTGGGGAGGTTGTTAATTTAGATGCTCAATGGAAATAGTCGATGGAACTTGTAAAGCCTTTGTGGGGTAACTATACAAAGGGCCCAAATGCTTTTTGGGTTGGTATAAATGGCTTGCTCAGTCTTTGAGCTCTTTATCTCCTTGCTGTGAAGGTAACAATTCCTCTCCCTTGAATTTATGCTCGGGACCCAAGAGATCCTCGTACTGTGAGGCTTGTTCTGCTATCTACTCTGGCCACCACAGGTTCATAACTTGTTTGCTTGCCTTCTTGCATGTTTAAGTAGTCCTTAATGTGGTATTTGAATACTTCACAGATATTGTTCAATCCTTACAACACTCATTGAACAAAAAGTTAACTTGTGTCACTTCAGTACATGAGTAATTAAACAGAAAAAATATTCGCATGCCCAAGATCATACAAGGAGCCTTTGGTAGAATTTGGAAACTGAGCCTATATTTCTAATCCAGAGTCTCAGCTATGTTTAAAAATGACAGTATATGGTCTGTTTCTAAAAGTCCTTGCTTTGCATCTGCTGTGTGATCTGTAGTTATTTTTGAGTTTTATGTGGGAGGATAGAGGAAAGCTGCCCACAATTGGGAAGAATAGTTTCTATATGATCAGAATTACCTTAGATATTTTGAAGAAATGCATTCTAGCTAGCTTATACTCAAAGCAGTATAATACAAAGGGATAACTGTGATCCTGCAAAAACAGGGTTAAAAAGCAGTTTACTCTCTCTTTTAAAGGAAGAAGGCTCTGGTTAGACTTAAGGACCTTGTTTACCATTGGATATAGGCAGTGACACAGACTTCAGTGATTTCCGAAATTGATATAGATATAA
>NW_026114387.1:0-8278 GCF_018139145.2 Gymnogyps californianus | reverse complement strand
CTTCCCTTCCTTCCCTTCCCTTCCCTTCCCTTCCCTTCCTTCCCTTCCCTTCCCTTCCCTTCCCTTCCCTTCCTTCCCTTCCCTTCCCTTCCCTTCCCTTCCTTCCCTTCCCTTCCCTTCCCTTCCCTTCCCTTCCCTTCCCTTCCCTTTCCCTTCCCTTCCCTTCCCTTCCCTTCCCTTCCCTTCCCTTCCCTTCCCTTCCCTTCCCTTCCCTTCTTCCTCCCTTCCCCTTCTTTTCCCCTTCCCTCCCAAGGAGTCAAATCGTGGTGAGACTCTTAGTGCCGTCAATTGCCACGGCCTTTTCAGCTCCAAAACCACTTGCAAGGACACAGGTCACAAAGGTTACAATTGCTAACAGGATTTTATTGGAGTTTTCTCAATCTCTTTCCCAGCGGATGCTCACAAGCAGGAAGAGGGTGCGCACGTGTAGCCAGGAGCAGGCTGATGCAATCCTCACTTGAGCTTGGAAAAACATCCCTTGAAGCTTGGCAAAGGCAAGCCAGAGCCACAGAAAGTCGCAAAGCCCCTACGTCGTGTGGAGAGCCGGACGCAGGATTCTTATGCTTCAGAAAATATTAACCTTTGCCAGAAACAGGGAAGCAGGCAACTGACCGATGCACCAAGAAGGGGCTCTCAAGGACAAACGGAAACGTTTTACGAATGCCATTTTTCTCTCTCTTTTTGCAGAAGGAATTTTTTTCATGTGAATTTTTATCTTGGCATCCAAAAAACCCCCAAACATTCCCTCACCTAGTTTATCATTATTTCTTCTCGTGGGTTTCTAAATTCTTTTTTTGTTGCAGCCTGTGAGAAGAAAGGACTCTCATCAATGTCACCTCTCCCTTAGGGTGAAAAACTCAAAGACTAGGGCAGCAGGAATACAGGCCGAGCAGTCCCTGTTTCCTGAAGAGCGAGAATTTGAAGAATGAGGATCGGGACCGATCACACCCAAAAGAGGAGGAGGAGGACGAGGAGGAGGTGCGTGGTGTCTTCCGAAGTATCACACTTCTCGATGCCGAGCCGACTTTTTGCGCGCCAACGACTGCTCCGCTGTGCTTCTTGGCCAGCGCTGGGAAAGAGAGCCAGAGCGAGCCAGGGCACGAGTGGCGCCTTGGAGGTGCAAGAGCAGCAGGCGAGAACGGAGCCGAAAGGGCCCAGAGGAGCCCTGACAAGGGGCTGTGCTCAATGCTACAGAGGACAAGAAGCAAGCCCCAAGGGGGGCCAGCCTTGGGGCCCACCCGGGGACTCCAGAAACCTTCCTTCCCCCGCAGGCGGGGCACGAGGGCCACCTTCGTGGCGCATGAGCAGCAGGCACCTAGTCAAAATGGCCTGTCCTGCTTTCGGCTGGGATGGAGTTCATTGTCTTCCTAGTAGCTGGTACCAGTGCTGTGTTTTGGATTTGGGGTGAGAAGACTGTTGGTAACACACTGATGTTTTAGTTGTTGCTAAGTTGCGCTTCTCTTCAGTCAAGGAGTTTTCACTTTCCCATGCCCTGCTAGCAAGCAGCTGTACAAGAAGCTGGGAGGGAGCATAGCCAGGGCAGCTGACCCCAACTAGCCAAAGGGCTATTCCATACCATGGAACGTCATGCCCAGTATAGAAAGAGGGGGGAGTTGGGCGGGAGGCGCGGATTGGCGCTGGGGCATCGCTCAGCGGCTGGTGAGCAATTGCATTGTGCATCCCTTGCCTTTTCTTGGGTGTTATTTCCTTTTTGGGTTGTATTCCTTGTCCTTACAGTTCTTGGTACTATAGTATTATTGTTATTCTTAGTTAGGAGTGTATTTTCTTTTTAGTTTAGTGATTAAACTGTTCTTATCTCAACCCATGACTTTTACTTTGTGTTTCCCTCCTCCTCCCCACCCCACTAGGAGGGGGAGGGGGAAGCGGCTGCGTGGGGCTTACTTGCTGGCTGGGCTTAAACCACGACGTGGCCCAAAGGAGCCCTGGCAAGGGGCCGTGCCCAATGCTGCAGAGGAAGGCAAAAAACCCCCGGAGACACTTGCTAGCCCACCGCGGGGGAAAAAAAGCCTTCCTCCCCCCAGCTGCAGGGCACGACAGGCCACCTTCGTGGTGCGTGAGCAGCAGGCAGTAGCCTAGCCAAAAGGGACCGGAGGAGCCCTGACAAGTGGTCATGCTCAGTGCTGCAGAGGAAGGCAAAAAACCCCCGGGGAGCAGTGCCAATCTGCCCCGGGGGAAAATTCCTTCCTGACCCCACAGCTGGCGATCGGCTATTCCCTGAGCACGGGAGCAAGACCTGCTTCCTCCTCCCACAGCCTGCTCACGCCTCCCAGCACATGCCCAAGCCCTAGTCTTCCTCCCTCTGCAGCCAGCTCAGGCAGGGGCTTCCCACAGGGGCCACGTGCCCCCAGCCTCATCCACCTTGGGGGCAAGACTCCTTCCCGCGCCTGCCAGGACACCACTGGGGGCTCCAAAGCACTGGCACCCCTTCCCACACCTCTGCATCCCATTTCTTACGGATGCTGCCCCTGCCTCTGCAGGGCAGGAGGACAGAGAGCTCTGCCGCGCTCCTCAGGTGCTCCTCCAGAAGGCATTCCCTTGGTCTTGCCACTGGGCTTGCTGGTTCCTCTCCTCTCCTGAGGAGCTGGCGCCTGTTCCCTGAGGGCTGAAGCAGGATTTCCATCCATCAGAGGGGCTTTGAAGGGGGCCCCGCCAGCAGCTGCCCTTGCAGCGCAGAACCTCCAGCAGCCTCGTCCAGCCTCCAGTCTTCCTCCCTCCAAGTCCTTCCACCGGCTCCTCAAGGACTTCCTCTCGGATGGCTGCGCGCTGCCTGCCGGGCAGGCTGGCCGCGGCACACGGGACGATGCCCCCTTTTATCCTGCCCCGGGGCATTGTGACTGCTGCCTTGCCGGGTGCTGGCACTGTGACACGGGGGGGACGGGGCCCCCATGCGCAGCCCCGCCCGCCGCCCCTCCGCCCAGCAGCCTTCGCAGGAGGGCCTTGGGGCTGCTGGCCCCGAGGCAGTCCCCGTGCCCAGGAGGCCCAGGGGGCTGGCCCTGCCCTTGCTGGCCATGCCCTGGGCACAGCTGAAGCCACCTGGGAATGGCGGGGGGATGAAATTACTGAGGAGGTTCTTCAGCTCCAAAGGAACTGCCTTTGTTTGCTTTCCAATGAATAAAAGAAGCGACGAAAAGCAATCCTCTAGCACCCGCTTGGTAATTCATCGCTCTGCAAAACTGCTGCAAGGAGTGCAGAAAGCTGCCAGGCTATGTCTATGCCCTTAAAGAATCACAGCCTTTGGATGCCAGCTCTGTGTGAAGAGACAGGCCCTCGCACGTGTCCACACGGGGCTCTGACGGATCAGCAGGCAGAGTGAGGCTAGAGATGCACTCCCTTGCCAGGCGTGCCCCCTCTCCAGAGGGCTCTTTGGAAAAAGACAGACTGTCAGGAGCAAGGACTTCAAACCGTAGCTCATTTCCCAGCTAAAATCTGGGCTTGGAGTCATGCTTCAAAACACACCGGGAGCCAGTGCCTGTTAAGACCATGCTTGCCTCTTTGCAGAGGGCCCTGCAAGGCAAAGGGATGCTGAAATACCCCATCCGGAAACAAGGAGCTCTAGCTGGACTGCTTGCATTCCCACGTAGTGCTGTAGCTGGCAACAATCCAGACTGCAAGTCTCAAATGCCTCCAGAATTGCACTGACTGCCACATCAAAAAAGACAGGTCCCGTCTTTTACTCTTTTAGGCTTTAGCCCATGTAGATGCCTATTTTTCTGGAAGCGCAGGGGTAACTTGCCTGTCTTCTTGCTTTAACAATCCTTTCTGGTTTTTCTTTTCTTCTTTTCTCTTTTCTTTCCTTCTCTTTTCTTCTTTGCCTTGCCCTGCCTCGCCTCGCCCCGCCCTGCCCCACCTCCTCCCCCCTTTTCCCTTTTCCCTTTTCCCTTTTCCCTTTCCCTTTCCTTTTGTAGTTGCTGACTGTGGCCAGGTCTTGGCTTTAGAGCTCAGCCCAAGTGCCTTGCAGCCACACCAGACACAAGACATCGAAAGCTTCTCCCTCTCCCTCGCATTCCTCCTCCCACCTCCCCACACCGCGCACACGCCTCTCTCTTACATGCCGTCTGGATTGCCAGGCACTGCCTGAATGCTCATTTACCCTTTACTAATTCCATACGAAGAACAGCTTTTCTCTCCACTTTTACCGGCAATTAGGAAGGGCTTGCTGTGCTCTCTGAGTAAGGAAGGACTTTGGAAAAGACTTACAAAAGAAACATGCAACACAATCGTGTAAACTCACCTCATCTGCATTAAGCACGCTTCCACGGGGGTTCGCACGTCCAAAGACTCAAAAGGGAATGGGAACACACGATGTCATGGCCAAAGCCAACAGGTTCTGTAAATTGTAAAATCAAATAGGGAAAGAGTCTTAGGACTGCATTTAAGGAATCGAGACTTGTAACACAGGGTCCTTCTCATGCTCCCAGCCGAGAGGCACCTCTCTTGCTGGCAATAGAGAGGGGGTTTAGCTAGCGCATACTTCTACTGCCTTTTGTTTCTCCGCTACCCGCACATGAACTAGCAGAAAAACGGAAGGAAATCCATTGCGGTAACACCAGCACGGCTGAAACAGGCTTGCCAATACCCTTCCCTTCCCTTCCCTTCCCTTCCCTTCCCTTCCCTTCCCCTTCCCTTCCCTTCCCTTCCCTTCCCTTCCCTTCCCTTCCCTTCCCTTCCCTTCCCTTCCCTTCCCTTCCCTTCCCTTCCCTTCCCTTCCCTTCCCTTCTTCCTCCCTTCCCCTTCTTTTCCCCTTCCCTCCCAAGGAGTCAAATCGTGGTGAGACTCTTAGTGCCGTCAATTGCCACGGCCTTTTCAGCTCCAAAACCACTTGCAAGGACACAGGTCACAAAGGTTACAATTGCTAACAGGATTTTATTGGAGTTTTCTCAATCTCTTTCCCAGCGGATGCTCACAAGCAGGAAGAGGGTGCGCACGTGTAGCCAGGAGCAGGCTGATGCAATCCTCACTTGAGCTTGGAAAAACATCCCTTGAAGCTTGGCAAAGGCAAGCCAGAGCCACAGAAAGTCGCAAAGCCCCTACGTCGTGTGGAGAGCCGGACGCAGGATTCTTATGCTTCAGAAAATATTAACCTTTGCCAGAAACAGGGAAGCAGGCAACTGACCGATGCACCAAGAAGGGGCTCTCAAGGACAAACGGAAACGTTTTACGAATGCCATTTTTCTCTCTCTTTTTGCAGAAGGAATTTTTTTCATGTGAATTTTTATCTTGGCATCCAAAAAACCCCCAAACATTCCCTCACCTAGTTTATCATTATTTCTTCTCGTGGGTTTCTAAATTCTTTTTTTGTTGCAGCCTGTGAGAAGAAAGGACTCTCATCAATGTCACCTCTCCCTTAGGGTGAAAAACTCAAAGACTAGGGCAGCAGGAATACAGGCCGAGCAGTCCCTGTTTCCTGAAGAGCGAGAATTTGAAGAATGAGGATCGGGACCGATCACACCCAAAAGAGGAGGAGGAGGACGAGGAGGAGGTGCGTGGTGTCTTCCGAAGTATCACACTTCTCGATGCCGAGCCGACTTTTTGCGCGCCAACAACTGCTCCGCTGTGCTTCTTGGCCAGCGCTGGGAAAGAGAGCCAGAGCGAGCCAGGGCACGAGTGGCGCCTTGGAGGTGCAAGAGCAGCAGGCGAGAACGGAGCCGAAAGGGCCCAGAGGAGCCCTGACAAGGGGCTGTGCTCAATGCTACAGAGGACAAGAAGCAAGCCCCAAGGGGGGCCAGCCTTGGGGCCCACCCGGGGACTCCAGAAACCTTCCTTCCCCCGCAGGCGGGGCACGAGGGCCACCTTCGTGGCGCATGAGCAGCAGGCACCTAGTCAAAATGGCCTGTCCTGCTTTCGGCTGGGATGGAGTTCATTGTCTTCCTAGTAGCTGGTACCAGTGCTGTGTTTTGGATTTGGGGTGAGAAGACTGTTGGTAACACACTGATGTTTTAGTTGTTGCTAAGTTGCGCTTCTCTTCAGTCAAGGAGTTTTCACTTTCCCATGCCCTGCTAGCAAGCAGCTGTACAAGAAGCTGGGAGGGAGCATAGCCAGGGCAGCTGACCCCAACTAGCCAAAGGGCTATTCCATACCATGGAACGTCATGCCCAGTATAGAAAGAGGGGGGAGTTGGGCGGGAGGCGCGGATTGCTGCTGGGGCATCGCTCAGCGGCTGGTGAGCAATTGCATTGTGCATCCCTTGCCTTTTCTTGGGTGTTATTTCCTTTTTGGGTTGTATTCCTTGTCCTTACAGTTCTTGGTACTATAGTATTATTGTTATTCTTAGTTAGGAGTGTATTTTCTTTTTAGTTTAGTGATTAAACTGTTCTTATCTCAACCCATGACTTTTACTTTGTGTTTCCCTCCTCCTCCCCACCCCACTAGGAGGGGGAGGGGGAAGCGGCTGCGTGGGGCTTACTTGCTGGCTGGGCTTAAACCACGACGTGGCCCAAAGGAGCCCTGGCAAGGGGCCGTGCCCAATGCTGCAGAGGAAGGCAAAAAACCCCCGGAGACACTTGCTAGCCCACCGCGGGGGAAAAAAAGCCTTCCTCCCCCCAGCTGCAGGGCACGACAGGCCACCTTCGTGGTGCGTGAGCAGCAGGCAGTAGCCTAGCCAAAAGGGACCGGAGGAGCCCTGACAAGTGGTCATGCTCAGTGCTGCAGAGGAAGGCAAAAAACCCCCGGGGAGCAGTGCCAATCTGCCCCGGGGGAAAATTCCTTCCTGACCCCACAGCTGGCGATCGGCTATTCCCTGAGCACGGGAGCAAGACCTGCTTCCTCCTCCCACAGCCTGCTCACGCCTCCCAGCACATGCCCAAGCCCTAGTCTTCCTCCCTCTGCAGCCAGCTCAGGCAGGGGCTTCCCACAGGGGCCACGTGCCCCCAGCCTCATCCACCTTGGGGGCAAGACTCCTTCCCGCGCCTGCCAGGACACCACTGGGGGCTCCAAAGCACTGGCACCCCTTCCCACACCTCTGCATCCCATTTCTTACGGATGCTGCCCCTGCCTCTGCAGGGCAGGAGGACAGAGAGCTCTGCCGCGCTCCTCAGGTGCTCCTCCAGAAGGCATTCCCTTGGTCTTGCCACTGGGCTTGCTGGTTCCTCTCCTCTCCTGAGGAGCTGGCGCCTGTTCCCTGAGGGCTGAAGCAGGATTTCCATCCATCAGAGGGGCTTTGAAGGGGGCCCCGCCAGCAGCTGCCCTTGCAGCGCAGAACCTCCAGCAGCCTCGTCCAGCCTCCAGTCTTCCTCCCTCCAAGTCCTTCCACCGGCTCCTCAAGGACTTCCTCTCGGATGGCTGCGCGCTGCCTGCCGGGCAGGCTGGCCGCGGCACACGGGACGATGCCCCCTTTTATCCTGCCCCGGGGCATTGTGACTGCTGCCTTGCCGGGTGCTGGCACTGTGACACGGGGGGGACGGGGCCCCCATGCGCAGCCCCGCCCGCCGCCCCTCCGCCCAGCAGCCTTCGCAGGAGGGCCTTGGGGCTGCTGGCCCCGAGGCAGTCCCCGTGCCCAGGAGGCCCAGGGGGCTGGCCCTGCCCTTGCTGGCCATGCCCTGGGCACAGCTGAAGCCACCTGGGAATGGCGGGGGGATGAAATTACTGAGGAGGTTCTTCAGCTCCAAAGGAACTGCCTTTGTTTGCTTTCCAATGAATAAAAGAAGCGACGAAAAGCAATCCTCTAGCACCCGCTTGGTAATTCATCGCTCTGCAAAACTGCTGCAAGGAGCGCAGAAAGCTGCCAGGCTATGTCTATGCCCTTAAAGAATCACAGCCTTTGGATGCCAGCTCTGTGTGAAGAGACAGGCCCTCGCACGTGTCCACACGGGGCTCTGACGGATCAGCAGGCAGAGTGAGGCTAGAGATGCACTCCCTTGCCAGGCGTGCCCCCTCTCCAGAGGGCTCTTTGGAAAAAGACAGACTGTCAGGAGCAAGGACTTCAAACCGTAGCTCATTTCCCAGCTAAAATCTGGGCTTGGAGTCATGCTTCAAAACACACCGGGAGCCAGTGCCTGTTAAGACCATGCTTGCCTCTTTGCAGAGGGCCCTGCAAGGCAAAGGGATGCTGAAATACCCCATCCGGAAACAAGGAGCTCTAGCTGGACTGCTTGCATTCCCACGTAGTGCTGTAGCTGGCAACAATCCAGACTGCAAGTCTCAAATGCCTCCAGAATTGCACTGACTGCCACATCAAAAAAGACAGGTCCCGTCTTTTACTCTTTTAGGCTTTAGCCCATGTAGATGCCTATTTTTCTGGAAGCGCAGGGGTAACTTGCCT
>NW_026114386.1:0-8396 GCF_018139145.2 Gymnogyps californianus | reverse complement strand
TCTCAACACCTCATTAAACCCCGGTGATGTTACCAAAAAGGGCCGTACATCGGCATGGATGTTCTGAGAACGCAGCTGCTCTAACGAGGACGTAAAACACTTACTCAGCATATTGAGACACTGTGGCATAACGCATAGCTGTGCTGCCAAAGCAGTCTGCCTGAGAAGGATCAGCACCGTGCTGAAAGAAGAAGTCGTATTACATTCACATTCGCGCAACAGCAGCAATCATAGAGCGCTCCTAAAGCATCCAAGAGATGACAGGAAATACATCAGCTTCTGCGGACATTGCATTGCCATTACTTCAGTCCCTCTTTGCTCCCCAAACAATTCATTTCCCCTCTCCTACAGGCAGAGTGAAAGCACAGCCAAACACGTGGAAGCATCGGAGAATTCAGGTTGGCGGACCTCAGGAGGTCTCCAGGCCAACCACGTGCCCAGAGCACACTCGGCACGTGTGTGTGTGTGTGTCGCACGCATGCGCGTGTGCACGTGTGGTACCACAGCCACGCTTTGTTGCAGTCCTCAGTGCGGAAATCGTCCCCTGAGGTAAGAGAGCAGCCGAGTGCGGGTCTGCTTTCACAAGTCACACAGAAGGAGCTCCTTCTGGGCAGCTCCTGGTCCTTTTTCAAAGCTCATCCTATGCCTCCCACGAATCCAACTTGAACAATGCTAAGGAGTCCCACGCGCACTTTTGACAACCCTTCACCTTTCATTGTTATCTTGAGCATGCACGTCAGCTCCTTTTTGAGAAGGAACTCGACCATCTCTTCACAGTGCTCGGTGATCGCAAGAGTAAGCGGAGTGTATCCCAACTGAAAGGGGAAATCATCTCCCTTAGAACGACACAGAAAAGTCAAGCAAGTTTTGGGAAGAGGAGCCTTACCCAAAGTCCAAGCTTACCTTATTCGAGCGTCAATATGGGCATTGTGCTCAAGTAACAGCTCCACTAGAGATTTGCTGGGAATGACGGCAGCCAGGTGAAGGCAGTGTTGCCGCCAGCACCTCTGAGGTCAGGGTGGCACCGTGCTCCAGCAGAATAGCCACACAGTCCTTGTGCTGGCCCTCTAACTGCCTGCAAACAAGACACAAAGGAGAATAACTTCCAACATCTACGTTTCTCTCTGTCAGAACTCCGCATCTTCCAACACTGGAGTACGAGCGTCTCCAAAGATTAGGCACACATGCCCTTCCCGCTGACTACAAACACCTGTTTCTACGCAGGCCTACATAAAGGATCATGCAAGGTACGTATCGCTCAGTGCATAATCGATAAGCCCAACGTACAACAGCATAACATATTCCACGTACCTTCATCAGCGGCGATTTCTTCCAATTGTCACGAGGTTTAGCTGGCACTTCTTTCCTGCTAGAAATCGAACGACATCTGCATGGCCGTTCGCACAAGCAAGATGCAGAGCGTCCTAAATTAAACATATTCAGTTACCACAGACAGACAGCTGAAGACCTCGTTTCAGGCTGTGGTACCCGCCGCATAGGGCCACAAGCCTCAACTGGCAAAAAACAAGCCGAAAGGAAGCTTTCTCGTTCCAGAGCCGGTGCAGCAGTTGCACACCCAAAGCCTGGGGCTGGCTGGGAAAAACGCCCAGCACATCGTTGAGTCAGGAGGCATTTCCTCAGCTGTGTCAATGAACCCGCACAAACAGACTCCTATGCCCAGGCACTGGTCCCTGCCTCCAGCAGGACTGCCCAGTCACCCAGCACAGCAAAGGGAGACCGCGTCTTGGCAGCCTGGAGTCTATGCAGGCTACGTAAGTCTAACGGAGACTGCGGAGTCTGCGGAAGCCCTGGGTTTCTCCCCGATCAGTCCCGCGCCAGACGTGTCCAGAGACAGAGGGGATGGGATTTCTAACAGCAACGGGAAGGCTGTGCCGTGTCTTTCTGTGAATCCATGCCCCGCTCAAGCAAGGCGCTCAGTCTGGCAAGAGGAAAGGAGCCGTCTCTGCTTGGACGAAGGCCTGCTGAGCTCCACAGAGGACTCACTACAGGACAGGCTGGCAGAGCAGAGCAGGGCAGGGCAGCGGGGCGGGGCGGAGCGGAGCAGGCATCCGCCGCCTCCTGCCCCAGCTTGGGCAGGCCTCGGTAAGGCCAGCGCTGTGGAGCCAGCCCTGCTCCTGGGGCGCTTGCGACCGCGCTGGGCTTCGCCGGCTCTTCCAGCCAGGGTGGGTGGAGGCTTTGCTACGGGCACTGCCCCCCTTACTGCTTCTGCGCGTCCGCCCGTTGATGCGGAGTCTCTTCCGCCACCAGCGCCGCTGCAGCTGGGCCAGGTCACCGCTGGCGGCCGCGCTGTGCAGCCCGCCCCGGCCCTTCTCCCGGAGCTCGGAGGCCCCGGCGGCGGAGGGCGCGGAAGCGCTGCCGGACGGCGGCCGCTCCGCACCCTCCTGAGGAGTGCGATGAGCCTCTGCATGCTGCGGCGGGGACGAGGGCACGGCCCGCCCCGGGGTTAGCGGCCGCAGGAGGCGCCGGCGGGCCCTGCCGAGCCCCGGGCGGGGAGGGGGAGAGGGCGGGGAAAGGGCGAGAAGACGAGAGCCGAGAGCCGAGCCCGGAGCGGCGGCCGCGGCTCGCAGCCCCCCGACGCTGCCAGCCAGAGACGCGCTGCCGGTCCCGCGGCGGCGGCGGCGACGACAGCACTGAGCGCCGGCGCCTGCAGGGGGCGGCCTAACAGCGGCAGCGGCGAGCGCGGTCGGGGCGTCACAGAGGGGGCGACGGGGGGCGTCACAGGGGTCGGGGTGACGCCGGCCCAGGCGAGCGGGCTCCGCCGTCCGGGCGCCCCCGGGGCGGGGGCCGGAGAGTGCGGCAGTCGCCGAAGCGGCCGTCGCCTCACGCGCTCCGCGTTCGCCCTCAGCGCGTGGCCGCGGAGCCTGGGGATGCGGGTCCCCAAAGCAGAGCTGGAGGCGGCCAGCGCCTGGCTCGGGCGGGCGAGGACGTCGGGCGGTCTCTCGCCTGGCTCTCGCTGTCACTCGCAGTGACACCCCTCGGGGCTAGTGTGAACCTACATCGTGCTGGTATGAGGCGCGTGTTCGCGTGGCCAGATTTCTCCAGCGAATCGGAAAGCGCGCCTTGCTCCACTGTGTTCCTTCCTTACCGTTGTGGTTCTTCCAGCTCTGGGATAGCCGCAGTTCCAAGACGTGGCCAGAAGGCCCTGCAGGTGCCTGGAAGTTG
The DNA here is from genome assembly GCF_018139145.2 of Gymnogyps californianus. NCBI lineage: Eukaryota > Metazoa > Chordata > Aves > Accipitriformes > Cathartidae > Gymnogyps > Gymnogyps californianus. The sequence goes on along the minus strand of NW_026114386.1, from coordinate 5,213 downwards.
TTAGTTCCCTCTCCTCCTTCTTTATGGCATTCTGCAGGGACTCGGCATAACAGTCAGTCTGGATACGCCGTTCTTCAGTTCCTGCAGCTGTCAACCACAACAAGAATCGCCAGTAGTCAGTTGTATTGGGTTTGCATGGCAGGTTTTGGTAGCGGGGGGGCTACAGGTGGCTTCTGTGAGAAGCTGCTAGAAGCTTCCCTATGTCCGACAGAGCCAATGCCAGCCAGCTCCAAGGCGGACCCGCTGCTGGCCAAGGCCGAGCCGAGCCCATGAGCGACGGTGGTAGCGCCTCCGTGACAATGTATTTAAGAAGGGAAAAACCCCTGCGCAATTGCAGCCGGAGAGAGGAGTGAGACTATGTGAGAAACAGCTCTGCAGACACCAAGGTCAGTGAAGAAGGAGGGGGAGGAGGTGCTCCAGGCGCGGAGCAGAGATTCCCCTGCAGCCCGTGGTGAAGACCATGGTGAGGCAGGCTGTCCCCCTGCAGCCCATGGAGGTTAACGATGGAGAGATGTCCACCTGCAGCCATGGAGGACCCCACACTGGAGCAGGTGGATGCCCGAAGGAGGCTGTGGCCCTGTGGGAAGCCCGTGCCGGGCAGGCTCCTGGCAGGACCTGTGGAGAGAGGAGCCCATGCTGGAGCAGGTTTGCTGGCAGGACTTGTGACCCCGTGGGGGACCCACGCTGGGCAGTCTGTTCGTGAAGGACTGCACCTGTCCTGGTTTCGGCTGGGACAGAGTTAACTTTCTTTTTAGTAGCTGGTACGGTGCTGTGTTTTGGATTTAGTGTGAGAATAATGTCGATAACACTCTGATGTTTTATGTTGCTAAGTAGCGCTTATCTTAAGCCAAGGCTTTTTCAGTTTCCATGCTCTGCCAGCAAGCAGGTGTGCAAGAAGCTGGGAGGGAGCATAGCCAGGGCAGCTGACCTGAACTAGCCAAAGGGGTATTCCATACCATGGAACGTCATGCCCAGTATATAAACAGGGGGGAGCTGGCCGGGAGGCGCGGATCGTGGCTTGGGAACTAACTGGGCATCGGTCAGCAGGTGGTGAGCAGTTGCATTGTGCATCACTGGTTTTTCCCCCCCTTCCTTTTTTGTTATATTCCTTTTCATTACTATTATTATTATATTTCATTATTACTATTGTTAGTATTATATTTTACTTTAGTTATTAAACTGTTCTTATCTCAACCCACGAGTTTTACTTTTTTTTCCTTTCCTTTCCTCCTCCTCACCCCACAGGGAGGGGGAAGGGGAAACGGCTGCGTGGTGCTTAGTTGCTGACTGGGTTAAACCACGACAGCACCCCATGGAAGTGACCCACGCTGGAACAGTTTGTGAAGAACTGTAGCGCATGGGAAGGATTCACGTTGGAGAAGTTCGTGGAGGACTGTCTCCTGTGGGAGGGACCCCATGCTGGAGCAGGGGAAGAGTGTGAGGAGTCCTGCCCCTGAGGAGGAAGGAGCGGCAGCGACAACGTGTGATGAACTGACCGCAACCCCCATTCCCATCCCCTGCGCCGCTGGAGGGGAGGAGGTAGAGAAAATTGGGACTAAAGTTAAGCCTGGGAAGAAGGCAGGGGTGGGGGAAGGTGTTTTAAGGTTTGGTTTTATTTCTCATTATCCTACTCTGATTTGATTGGTAATAGATTAAACTAATTTCCCCAAGTCAACTCTGTTTTGCCCGTGACGGTAATTGGTGGGTGATCTCCCTGTCCTTATCTCGACCCACGAGCCTTTTGTTTTATTTTCTCTCCCTGTCCATCTGAGGAGGGGAGTGATAGAGCGGCTTTGGTGGGCACCTGGCGTCCAGCCAGGGTCAACCCACCACATTAGTTTAGGTTTGATAAAAAGGAATGGACTGCTTTGACTCTCACGTTGACTCTCAAGCCCACGTTACTTCTTCATCTTTTATACTGGCTCCTCTCCTACGTCTCCACTGATTTCCTACAGCGTTTTCCTAAATGCTGCCACAACACTCCTCCTCCTCTCTCAAGGACTCCGAACACTCTTTTGGTTAAGGATCCTACGTGCTCCGGTCAGTGCAGGTGGGCCCAAGGGAAAGTCAGCAGTCGTCCCAGAGCAAGAGCTGTCAAGCACTGTTGGGCCTTCTGTGCCTCCCGCAGAACATTCCGCCTTCCTTTCACAGCTCGCGTATTCCTTCTGTTGCTTAGGAATACTATATAGAGAAAGGAAGGAACTGCATTCGGTAAAAATACCCCCACACTGGCATACACTCTCTACTGGAAGAACAACAGCCATTCATGAGCCATCCTACCCATATTGATAGCCAGCTGGTAAAGGGTAACCCCCCCCCCCCCCCCCCCTTACTGCACTACTACTGGAGACTGAAATACTCACTACAGGCATGTTCACGTTACAGGTGCTACATTCCAAGCACTGCATGGGTTAACGACATTGATTAGGTGCCTGTCCTTGGGCTAATGGCAGCTTGGGCCTCCCTCCTCTGTGAACGAGGGATCTGCTTTTGGCCTGAGTGCTGAGCTGGAGGCAGCAGGCCCACGTCTGTGGGACAGACAGAGCTGGCAGCAGCTGTGAGGGTGGACAGGATAGCAAGAAAAGAAAATATTCCCTTGCCCTTGAGTCCTGTGGTCTGTTCAGCTGTTGCTGCAAAACGTGGGGTGGCTGGGGCAGTGATGTGCCAAGAAAGTCTCCTGCATGGAGAAAAGACCCTTGTGTTTTCACCAGGTGCTTCCCCGCACACTGCGGGGGACCAGTGCAAGACATCCAGGAACAAAAATAATTGCGTTCGTTCGGATGTATTGTGTTCCCTTGCGATAGATATCTGCTACCAACTAGAGGAGAGATCACGAGTCAGACTTTTTGAAATGCTTGTGTTGGAGTTCAGAAGCTACATAATGCCTAGCAGCTACCTGATGGCGGATAGGAGGAGGTTCAGTCAGTCCCAGTCTGTAGTGCTCTCTGTCGCCGGAGCTGTCTCTCCTCCTGCACCCCCCAACATCAGGGCTGCTGGGCTCAGGTATTGCACAGTCTTTGAATGGAGTGCTGAGCAGCCATATTTCATCTGCTCACACATCGCCACGGAGCTTACTGCTGCTTACGTCCTTGGCCTTTCTTGGGAGTTTACAGTAGTGTTGTTCCTTGGCAGAGGTCTCGTTCTCAATTATGTGAAGAATGGGTCCAATTTACTGTTTGAAGATCCCTTTGGTATCTTCCAAAGGCCATTTTGGTTTTAGAGCCCACGCATCCGTTAACATTCACCAGTGTGAAGGGTGATTGCCCGGAGAGGAGGTGGAACATTATTTCAGTGTGGTTTTGCCAGGTGTGCTTTGGCGTATTTGTGAAGAGTGGCTTGTCAAAGTTGTAATGCCTAGCTAGCGCTCTCCTTGCATTTGAAGAGATGGGGAGCGGGCCAGGTGGAGCTCCAAAGCTGGCAGCTTCCCCTGCTGCCCAGCCAGACCTGGAGCGTGATGGTTCTTCTCAAACTGGGGGTTGGAAATCAAGATTCGCTTGGCTAACTCTATGGCCGTTCTTCACTGGTGGCATCACACCTCACAAACATGACTTGGTGTCTGAGAAGGCTGTTGCCATCTTTGTGCCTGGAGATGTTGGCTACAGTCTGCAGTTGTTTTGCCTGTTGCATGCAGCCCAAGGAAGACGACAGTTACAGCTAAGATGAGGTCAGACTTGGGCAAAAAGCTCATTAAAGCAGGCAGGAGGTCTAGCCGAATAAAACCGGGCCTGCAGCGTGAAATTTCCAGATCATCGGAGGCGTTTGTGCCTTCACAGCGTCATTGAGGCTGGAAGGGGCCTCATCTCGTCCATCTTGTCCGTCCCCGCCCTGCTCAAAGCAGGGTCAGCCAGGGCAGGTCGCACAGGGCCACGCCCAGTTTGGAGCATCTCCAAGCATGGAGACTCCACAACCTGTCTGTGACACACATCAGCCCCGAGCAGGCTGAGCTGGGGCCTCCAGGCCCACCCCAGGTCCCCGGGGCCTCCAGCCCATGGGCTCAGGAGGCCCACTGAGGCGTAGGCAGAGGCCTCCAGGCCCTGCCTGAGCTCTGTCATGGTGTCCCTGTCTCCAGCTCGCTCTCAGCTGTGCCTGTGCCTGGCCATGGACCTCGCTGCTCCAGACCCCAGCCGCAGGCTGCCTTCCCAGCCTGCCCTTGGCCTCCCCGTGGCCCTGCTTGGCCGTCACTGGGCTGCGTCTGACCCTGCTTGCCTGGTCACCACTGGGCCTGAACCCCAGCCCGGCCTGGCCTGACTTCGTGGTTGCCCTCAGAGCTGCCGCCTCACCAGGCACTTGTTCGTCCCCCTGGGCTCTCGGCTGCCCTGGCTGCCCGCCCTGGGACTGCCCTGCTCCCCTCGCTCGCGTAGGCCGAGGCTGGGCCTGGCCCTGCTGGCCGTGGGACCCCCTTTGGCTCCCCGTCCCCGAGGGAGCAGCGTGCCTGCGCTGCTCCCTGACACCGGTCTCTCACCACCCTCACAAGAGAAAAGTTTTTTCCTTAGCTTGAGGTGGGATTCCCCCTGTTCCACTGTGCCCACTTCTTCACACCTTTCCCCGCGGCAGGCCACAAATCCATCACATCCCCGTGGGATCTGCAAAGCTTCCATGGCTACCAGAAGCTCGCCCACCACCTGCTGCCCAGAGCACCAGGAGGATTGCTCTAAAAAGGCAGGAAGAGTCTGGTAACTGATTATTAGCAGTAGCTCAGCGGTAGTCCCTGATCTGAGCACAAGCATGGTTCAAGTCTCCCCAGAGGAAAAGGACACAGATGCGTGCTCCCTCTTGGAGACGTCTCCAGGACTGATTTTCATTCAGAGCAAGGGCAGAGAGAGACGTGCTAACTGCCTGCATAGGAAGAGAGCCTGAGTGAGCCTTCAAAAACAGGACTCTCCTCATCCAAACCCGCTAGGTCCAAAGCGCTCCAATGGTGCGGCAAAACTAAGACACGTACTAGATGACACAGTTTATTAAATACCAAGCTGCAGGAGAACACTTGGAATTAGATGCAGGACAGTGGCTGCACAAGGTGGAAGGCAAAGGTTTCCAGGCTTCATTCATCTCCCTGTGAGCACTCCTTGTTTTCTGGCACTGGCACTTCCTCTGCTCCAGCATCTTCTCATCGCTAACTGTGTTAGACCTTCAGCTGTGACTGGGGAAGGGCGGGAAAAGAAAAGGCTGTGCGTTAGTTTTACAGCAGGCTGGGCCAAAGGCGGCACTGGAAC
>NW_026114385.1:0-8528 GCF_018139145.2 Gymnogyps californianus | reverse complement strand
AACAGAGGGATTTTTTAAAAAAAAATAATAATTAAAAAAAAAAAAAAAGAGTTGGCTTCTAGGGCGACGCTCCGGCGGGTCCCCTAATTCCTACGGGTTGTTCCGCGGGGCACCCCAAAATGTTTCCGCTCTCCCCGGGCTTGGGAAAGGGAGGCAGAGAGGGAAGGGGCTCGAGTCAAAGCGAAGACGCTCCCCGGAGATCCTCACCGTGGGCTGAAACCAGCCCTTCGGCCCCGATGTCACCCTCCCTCTCCTGGCGGCCTCGCCTCCCTTGTCCCCAGTTTGCCACCCCGAGGGTGTTTATCCCTTCAGGCCACCCGGGGAAGCCGCTCCTCCTACTCCTCCCAGATAAACATCTTTAAACCCGTTGCTGAGGGCACCGGCGTTGCCACCGGCTCAAGACTTTGCCCTCCCCGAAATGATTTACAGACCTTCGGCCTCCCCGACACCCCCGGGCGATAATTAACTCTTGATTTATGGGGAGGGGAAAGGGAATTAAAAAAAGAAAAAAGCAGGCGGAGAGAGCGGCGAGGCTCTCGGGGGTCGGTAAGCGGCGCCGGTTCTTCCTCGCAGCCCGGTTTGAGGGGGGACAGGGTGGGGGGGGGGGACAGGACTCCCCTGTTCCTCCCCCGGGAGCCGTTAAGGCGATAAGGGTTTGGGGGGGCGGGAAGGGTTTTGGGGGAGCAGGAGCCGGGGCGAGCCGAGGCCGTGAGGGGTTCGCGGAGCCCGGAGGAGCGGCCAAAGATGCAGACGCAGGAACCGGTGCAGTTCCGGACCCTCCCCCGGCCGCCCAAAGGCTTCCAGCGGCCACATCGCAGGCCCGGCCGCCCCTGCCCGGTGCTGCCCGTTATCCCGGCTCCTCACCGGTACCGGGCTCAGCTTTACCCTTACCCCCCCCCCCCCCCCATACCCCTTACCTGAGACCTCCACCACGAAGCATCAACCCTCGCCCCGCTACACCCCGGTTCCCAGCCCCCAGGGGGGGTCGAACCGGCGCCCCCCCGGGCCTCAGCCCACCCTACCGCGGCCCCGGGCCCGGTCTCCCCCTCAGCCCGCCCCGCCGCGGCCCCGGGCCCGGTCTCCCCCCTCAGCCCGCCCCGCCGCGGCCCCGGGCCCGGTCTCCCCACCTCAGCCCGCCCCGCCGCGGGCCCAGGCCCCCGCCCCGGCCCCGGCCCGCACCTGGTTGCTCACGTCGGCCGGTAGCCCGCGGATCAGCACCTTGCGGCGGTTCCGGAACTGGCGGGCGCTCCGCTCCAGGCGGCTCCGCACCTCGGCCGGGTCCAGCACCGGTAGCTCCTCCTCAGGGGCCCGGCCCAGGCCCGGTCCCGGTGCCGGTCCCGGTAGCTCCGGGCTCGGTGCCGTTACGGCGCCCGCCAGCGAAAGCGCCGCTGCCGCCGCCGCCGCCGCCGCCATCTTGGGCACCCACCGCCTCCTGAGACCATCGAGAGGCAGACGGCGGGTAGAGCGCCGCCAATACGCCGCCGCCTCATTGGCCAGCCCGCCGCCGCGCCCACGCGGGAGCATTCGGGGCGCTCATTGGGCAGGGCGAAAAAAAACAAGCCGGCAGCACCGGCTCTCTCTATTGGGCGGAGACGCCCCTTATTAGCGTCCCGCCTTCTGATTGGACAAAACCGGACGAGCCCTGCGCTTACCGCACTCTATTGGCTGCTTCGCAGGGGCCACGCCCCTGAGCGAGCCGACTCTTGACACCCCCCCTTACCCTATAGGGCCCCTGACCCCCCCCAGCCCTATAGAAACCCCGAGACATCCCATTCTATAGGGAGCCCTGACCCCTCCCAGCCCTATACGGTCCCCAAGACCCACCCCTCACCCTATAGGCGCCCCTGACCCCCCCCACGCCCCTATAGACACCCCAAGACACCCCCCCCTCACCCTATAGGTGCCACCGATCCCCCACCCACCCTATAGGGACCCTGAGACACCTCCCCCTCACCTATAGGGACCCTGAGACACCCCCCCCTCACCCTATAGGGACCCCTGACCCCCACCCTATAGTGATCCTGAGACAGCTCCCCTCACCCTATAGGACCCCTGACACACACACACCCCCTCACCCTATAGGGACCCCAAGACACCCCCCCTCACCCTATATGGGCCTCAGCCCCCCCCGAGGCCTTATAGAAACCCCAAGACGCCCCACTCCATAGGGACCCCGACCCCTCCCAGCCCTATAGAAACCCTAAGACACCCCCCCGCCACTACCCTATAGGGATCCCCCCCCCCATAGCCTATAGGGACCCCTGCCCCCCTATAGGCACCCCAGCTCCTCCCCAGCCCCACAGCAACCCCCCCCCCCCCCCCAAGTTCCAAGGGGGGGCCCCAGGGCCCTGCTCCCCCCCCAGCAGGCCGCAGAGGAGGGGGGACTGTTGCATCCTTTATTGGGAGAAGACCCCCGTGGGGGGGAAAAAGGGGGGGCCCCCCCACCCCCCCACCCACAGCCCCCCCCCCCCCCCCCCCCCGCTTCCCGGGGGGGTCAGACAGCAGGCAATAAATAATGGGGAAAAAAGGGGGGGGGGGGGGGGAAACGGCCTCCCCTTGCAGACAGTTCGGGGGGGGCACCCAGCCCCCTCTTCCTCTAGCACCCCAAAAACAGTCCTGGGGTGCCAGCTGGGGCAAGGGGGGGGCAATGGGACCACAGGGTGAGGGGGGACATTGTGTGTGTCCCCCCCCCCAACTCCCACTCGGGGGGGGGCAGAAACGCAGCGGAGACCCCAAACCCCCATAAAGTGCCAAATTCTTTTGCTGAACCCCCATCCTTTTTTTTTTCGGGGGGGGGGGGGCCACCCCAAATCTCATCAGGAAGGAGATCCAGCACCCCACGGTCCCCAAAGCCGGCCTCAGCGGGGTTTCGGCAGCTCCCGGAGGAAGAGGAGGGAGCCGGGGGGGGGGTGTAAGGCCGTAAATCTGCTCCCCCCCCCCACTCCATCCCCAGTGTCTCATTCACAGTGTTCGGCAGGAGAGGCGTGCCGCGGCGTGCCGCGCGGCGAGGATAGGCACAGGGATGGCCGTGGATCCGGAGCGGGGCAGGGATGGGGTGGGGGGGACACACGGACGGATACGGCGTGGCTGAGGGGGGGATATCCCCCCCCCGCCGTGAGTGCTGCTCTGCCGCACGCCCACCTCGCCAACCCGACGTTTCCTTACCCCGTGCCGAAACGCCGCCGGGAAAACCGGCTACGGTGTTTTGGGGAGCGGAGGGGGGGGGGCGGGGGTGAGCGTGTGTCTGTCCCCCCCCCAACCTCTCCGCCGCCTCGTCCGCCATCCCGGCTCAGCAGAGGCTGAAGACGGAGGGAGCCTGAGCCCGGTATTTCTCGTGGAAGTTCTTGAGGATGGGGACGAGGTTGTGGAAGGCCGGGCGGAAGGAAGCCTCCGCTTCCCAGCAGTTCTTCATCAGCCGGTAGATCTGGGTCGAGGGGATGGGAGACGGAGAAACAGCCGGATTCGGTGGGATTTCGTGGGGAATAAGGGGTGGGCAGGGGGGGATCCTCGCTGCCGGAGCCCTGCCTGCGGCGTTCGGGCCCCCGACTTCGCCTGTCCCTCCTCTTCCCCGCAGCACTCCGAAGGCTTTCCCCTTTCTCCCCTTCCCTCTCCCATTTTTCCCTCCCCACCTTTTCCCCCCTTTCCCTTCCTTCCCCCCTCCCTTCCCTCCCCTTTTCCCCATCCTTCCCCATCCTTTTCCCCATCCTTTTCCCCCTTCTCCCCCTTTTTCCCCCCCATTCCCCCCTTCCCCCCCTTTTTTCCCCCCATTCCCCATTCCCCATCCTTTCCCCCCTCTTCCATCTTTTCCCCTCCATCTTTTCCTCCTCTTCCCTTCCCCATCTTTTCCCCTCCATCTTTTCCTCCTTCCCCATCTTTTCCCCTCCGTCTTTTCCTCCTCTTCCCTTCCCCATCTTTTCCCCTTCCCCATCTTTTCCTCCTTCCCCATCTTTTCCTCCTTCCCCATCTTTTCCTCCTTCCCCATCTTTTCCTCCTTCCCCATCTTTTCCTCCTTCCCCATCTTTTCCTCCTTCCCCATCTTTTCCCCTTCCCCATTTTCCTCCTTGCCCACTTTTCCCCTTCCCCATTTTCCTCCTTGCCCACTTTTCCCCTTCCCCATTTTCCCTTCCCACTTTTCCCCTTCCCCACTTTTCCCCTTCCCCACTTTTCCCCTTCCCATTTCCTCCTTGCCCACTTTTCCCCTTCCCCATTTTCCTCCTTGCCCACTTTTCCCCTTCCCCATTTTCCTCCTTGCCCACTTTTCCCCTTCCCCATTTTCCTCCTTGCCCACTTTTCCCCTTCCCCATTTTCCCCTTCCCCATTTTCCCCTTCCCCACTTTTCCCCTTCCCCATTTTCCTCCTTGCCCACTTTTCCCCTTCCCCATTTTCCTCCTTCCCCACTTTTCCTCCTTCCCTCCTCACTTTTTCTCTTCCCTCCACCAATTTTCCCTCCCCGCTTTTTTCCCTTCCCTCCCCGCTTTTTCCCCCCCCCTTTCCCCGGGGGCTGTCGCAGCCTGGCGGGGCAGACGGACGGACGGACGGACAGCCGGACAAGCCGTCGGAACAGCGGAGCCTCACCTCGCAAGGACAGTCCTTGGGACTCGGCAACCTCTTCCCCCTGTCCAGCAGCTCAATCAGCCGCAGCACCGTCATCTGCCCCTGCGTCGCCCCGATCATCTCGATGAATTTCTGCGGGGAAAGAGAAGAAAGAAAGAGAAGAAAAAAAAAAAGTCAGCCGCAATCGCCAGCTCGGCGAACGCCGCCGCGGTAAAACCGGTCATCGCCGAGCCGGGGCTCACCACGGGAGGGCTCTGGCCGGAGTCGCAGCGGGTGAGGAGCTCGTAGAGCGTCACTCCGAAGGACCAGACGTCGGACGCGTAGTAAAACTTACACTCCTTGAGGCACTCCATGGCGTACCTGCGCGGTTAAAGCCGCCGGTGAGCGCCGGCACGACTCGGCACGCGCCTCTGCTCACCGTATCCAACCCCAGCACCGTCTTCCGCTCGCCCCAAACCACCCCGCGCGGTGAAGGGAGCCGCGCTCACCAAAAGACGGGGCTGTCCCCGTCCTCGCAGACGCGGTAATACTCGTGGCCCTCGGGGATGGCTTTGGCTAAACCGAAATCCCCGATTTTCACCGTGTTTTCGTTCTCCAGCAGCACGTTGCGGGCGGCGAGGTCCCTGTGGATGTAGTGGAGGGAGTGCAGATAGGCCATGCCCTGGAGGAGGGGGAAAAGAGGGGGGTCAGAGCCTTTTTGGGGGGGGGTCAGAGCCATTTTCAGGGAGTCACAGCCATTTTCAGGGAGTCACAGCCATTTTGGGGGGGTCAGAGCCATTTTCAGGGGGTCACAGCCATTTTGGGGGGGGTCACAGCCATTTTCAGGGGGTCACAGCCATTTTTTGGGGGGGTCACAGCCATTTTCAGGGGGTCACAGCCATTTTGGGGGGGGTCAGAGCCATTTTGGGGAGCAGAGTAGCCCGGAGTGCAGATAGACTATGCCCTGGAGAAGGGGGAAAAGAGGGGGGTCAGAGCCATTTGGGGGGGGGTCAGAGCCATTTTGGGGGGGCTCACAGCCATTTTGGGGAGCCCAGAGTGCACACAGGCCATGCCCTGGAGAAGGGGCAAAAGAGGGGGGTCAGAGCCATTTTGGGGGGGGTCACAGCCATTTTGGGGGGGGGTCACAGCCATTTTTGGGGAGCAGAGTAGCCCAGAGTGCAGATAGGCTATGCCCTGGAGAAGGGGGAAAAGAGAGGTGTCAGAGCCATTTTTTGGGGGGGTCACAGCCATTTGGGGGGGGCTCACAGCCATTTTGGGGGGGGGGGTCAGAGCCCCAAGGAGAAGCCGGGAAGGTTTAGGCTTTACCTCGCAGATCTGCTGGGCGAAGAGCAGGATGTGGGCCAGGCTGACGTTGTGCTTGGGCAAGTAGTCTCGCAAGCTGCCGAGGGGGACGTACTCCATGATCAGCTGCACGATCTTCTCTCCTGGAGGAGGAGGAGGAGGAGGAGGAAGGCAGCGTGTGAACCTCATGGGGAGAGGGGAAACAACCCAGAGACACCCCCAACCCCAGCCCTCTGCCGAGAAGGGGATCCCTCCCCTGCTACCAGCCGCCAAAAAACTCGGGGAATCAGGTTTTTTAGCGTCTCCGCGGCAGCACCGGCGCCGCGGGTCGGACAACGCAAGCTCGTTGGCTCCGCTGTTGGCGTTCAACGACGACGTCGAGGGGAAAAACAACTCGGGTGGGGAGAGACGGCGACCGCCACCGAAGCCACCACGTGTCCCCCTCGGCCGCCTTACCCTGCTCGCTGCAGCAACCCTTGTATTTGACGATGTTTTCGTGATAAAGAGTCTTGAGGATCTCGATCTCCCTCTTCCAGCTGGTCAGCAGCTGCTGGCTGCAGCCGGATTTGAGCGATTTGACAGCCACCATTTCCCCCGTCCCGTCGTTCGTGGGGTCGTAGCAATAGAGGCTCACCTTGCCGAAGTGACCCTGGCAAAAAGCGGGCGCAGGATTTTGAGATCCTGCCGGGAGACGCTTTCCCGGCTTCCTCACCCCAAGAACAGCCTCTCTGGAAGCCCGCCATAGGGGTCAATAAACTTCTCAGACAGAGGGGAAGTCCTCAGCGAAAACAGCTTAAAAACTTTTGGTCCTCGTCCAAATACAGATTCTTTGGAAATCAGTCTGGAAAGAAGCTGGTTCGCCCAGAGGCGACCGGAGCGTATGAATCACCCAGCAGCGCAAGGCACCACGATAACCTGCTACGAGGGAGGTTATATATACATAACCCTTCCGAGCAGCTCCGAGCCCCTCCGCGCTTCCCGTCCCACCCAAAGGGATTAAGCCGCCCTCGGTATCTTTATCAGCTCCGTGGTCCGTTGGGGATTTATCATCTCAGCTCCTTTGGGGATTTAGACTTAGAGAATCAGAGAGGCACCGAGGTCGGAAAAGACCCTTAAGATCATCGAGTCCCGTCGTTAACGCGACGCTGCCGACTCTACCACCAAACCACGTCCCTCAGCACCACCTCTGCACATCTTTTGGGGACGGTGGCTCAGCCCCTTCCCTGGGCAGCCCGTTCAACGCTCAACAACCCTTTGGGGGAAGGAATTTTTCCTCCCATCCCATCTAAACCTCCCCTGGCACAACCTGAGGCCGTTTCCTCTCGTCCTGTCGCTTGGGAGAAGAGCCCGGCCCCCGCCTCGCCCCAACCTCCTTCCAGGGAGCGAGGAGGTCTCCCCTTGGCCTCCTTCTCTCCGGGCTAAACCACCCCCGTTCCCCCAGCCCCTTCTCCTCCTTCTCCAGCCCCTTCCCCAGCTTCGTTGCTCTTCTTGGGAGGCGCGATCCCACCTCCGACCCCGCAGAGCCCTTAGAGCCGGGGCAGGAGGTCACGGAAACGCCGGGATGGTTTGGGTGGGAAGGGAGCGGCAAGCCCCTGCCAGCAGCAGGGACGTCTTCGCCTCGAGCGGGCTGCTCCGAGCCCCGTCCAACCCCACCTCGAGCGTTCCCAGGGCCGGGGCATCGCCCACCTCTCGGGGCAACCCGGGCCAGCCCCAGATTTCCTCCTCGGATCCGCTGGGAAGCTCCCCTCTCTCAGTCTAGAACCATTCCCCCTCGTCCCGTCGCTCCGGGCCCGCCTGAAAAGCCTCTCCCCGTCTTTCTGGCGGGCGCTGGAAGGTGCGGGAAGCTCTCCCCGCAGCCTTCTCCTCTCCAGGCTGAGCACCCCCACCTCTCTCAGCCCGTCCTGGCAGCAGAGGGGTTCCGGCCCTCGGGTCATCTCCGTGCCCTCCTCCGGACCCGCTCCGACAGCTCCGGCCCTTCCCTCTGCTGGGGAGCCCGGAGCCGGACACGGGATTCCAGGGGAGGAGGGAGGTGAGCTCAAGATGTCGCTTACCTCCCCCAGCTCCCGAATCTTTTTCAGGTAACGCTTCTGAAAGACGGTGGGATCCGACACCGGGAAGTCGGGGTTCACCGAGGTGACGTCTAAGAGGTCTGGAATGAAAGGGGGGGCGAGGGGAGAGGGGAGAGTGGAGGTCGCCCCGCCGCAGAGACGCTCCGCACATTTTTCTCTCCCAACCCCTGCGCCCCGAGGAGTGCCCTTTCCTCCCCCTTTTTCTGCCCACCTTCCCCCTTTTTTCCAACCTTTTTTCCTTTTTTTAACCTTTTTTCCAACCTTTTTTCCTTTTTTTAACCTTTTTTCCAACCTTTTTTCCTTTTTTTAACCTTTTTTCCAACCTTTTTTCCTTTTTTAACCTTTTTTCAACCTTTTTTCCTTTTTTAACCTTTTTTCTAACCTTTTTTTCCTTTTTTTAACCTTTTTTTCCACCTTTTTTCCTTTTTTTAACCTTTTTTCCAACCTTTTTTCCAACCTTTTTTTTTTTTTTTTTTTTTTTTTTTTTTTTTTTTTTTTTTTTTTCCTTTTTTTAACCTTTTTTTTTTTTTTTTTTTTTTTTTTTTTTTTTTTTTTTTTTTTTTTAACCTTTTTTCCTTTTTTTAACCTTTTTTCCTTTTTTTAAACCTTTTTTCCTTTTTTTAA
>NW_026114384.1:0-8562 GCF_018139145.2 Gymnogyps californianus | reverse complement strand
TTTGTGTCTCCCTTGGCAAGCATTTTGGTCGTAAGATTAACAATAGTGGCTACCGAATCAACATTTTGAACATCCTTGCTGTACCACCCTTTCTCCACTTTCAGAACTCTGTTACAGAGAAAAAAAGCTCAAAACCACAGATCTACAACATTAAAATGTTGACCGATTGCACAGTTCCATAGGATAAAGTACCCCCTATATTGCAATGCCAAGACAGACATGTCCGTGCGTGCACATGGGTGTGTGCATGCAAGGACGTGTTCTTTGTGACTCCACTGGCCCACAGTGATCACACCTGACAGGAAGGCTCAAAAATTCTCAAGTCCCCAAAAGTTTTGGGAAAACAGGACAACAAAGCTGAGGAGGCAGACTCCACCAGCGCCCTTAGTGAGGGAAAGGCCACAGCGGGCATCCCGTGTTTACACCAGCAAAGGCCAACATGAGACAGCTCCCAGACTACCCTTTAGAAACAAAACCAGAGGAAACCAGGCTTTGCTGGCTCCACGGCTTGTGGGCACGATTTGCTGCTGTCCCTGCAGTGTCACCGTGCCTTCATTGCACTTGGGACCTGGACTGTCCTGAGTAGGAGAGGATGGGTTTGTTCTCCTCTGCTCCCTCCTCTCCGCCTGCAGTACAGGCTCGAGAGACACTTGCCCCGCTTTGCACTGAGTTAGCCTCTGCCGGACTGAGCAGTCTCATGGTCTGTTTCAATTTCTCACATTTACAGGACAACATACTCTATAAATTCAACTATATTTTATGAACTCATGAGAAAAACAAACAAATACAGAAAACAAGGGCTCAATCCCCTTTCTACAGAATAGTCTAACAGAGGAAGTCACTCATTCACCACTTAATTCATCTGCTTTTGAACTCAGAACTTCTCGAATCCATAAGTGGTAATTTGTAACTCGTAACTTGTGCACATATGAGCAAAATGCTTCCTGAGCTGACGGTGAGAGTGCTCCTCCTTCCTCCTCCGTCACGGTGCGGGCGTCCCCGCTATCACACCGGCATGCACAAAAGCCTCAGCAGTCCGGCTGCTCTCGGAGCCGCTTCCAAAGCTTTTTGGGGAGCTGACACATTTCTACCGCCCAGCGTGGGAGTCAATCTCTGCCGTTGCCGTGAGTTAGGGGGTCTGAGGAAAGGGCCCGAGAAGCAGGGGCAAGGAGGAGGGCTGCAGGGGACAGCAAGCTGCAGGGGACGGTGGCTGCACAAGGACCTTTAGCCCTTCCTGGCCACCCTGCCCTGCCGACGCCTTGCCCTCGCCCTCACCTCACGGCGCTGCTCCCAGGACATACCCCAAACTCACCAGGACGTGCTCCTGGGCAACCTGCTCTCGCTGAGCCTGCTTGAGCACGTCTTGCACCAGATGACCTCCACAGCTCCCTTCCAACCTCCACCCTCCCCTGGCACTCTCGCCTCTGCTTGCACCCCTAAAGCACCTCAACTCAGCCCTCAGGCCCGCTGCAAAGGACGCTGCTACAAGGCACCAGCCCAAACTCCTCCCCCACCATTCCCCACAAAACAACAGCTCCCCACGCCACAAGAGCCGACGGCAGACGCAGTCCCAAGACAGAAAACAGCATTTTATTCTGGACATCAGCTGCGGGGCCCAGCACTCCCAACGCTTCGCCCGCCACAAGGAATCAGCGCCTGCAACGACAGAGTCACAAACCTCTGCTAAAACCAGAAAGGCAGGAAGAGGCAGGATTTGGTTCCCCTCTCTTTGGGCAACACCGTTTACGAGGACCTGTTCGTGGCCCACAAGAGAGAGCTCTTGCTGGCCCTGACTACGCGATGCCTCTGGCGCCTTCTCCCCACGGGTGATGCCCGTGGAGACCTGTGCGTGCGCAGAGATGCACGCTGCCCCTGTGCCGCGCAGCAGGGCTCGAGGGGGGGCCCCCAGCCACCAACTTCTTTCCAAACCCTGCGTAGCACCATCCCTTGCCAGCGACTCGCACTGACTTCAAGCGGTGCCGAGACTTGGGGAAGACGGGCAGCAGAGCCTGGGACGCACCTGGCCTTCCTGACCTGCTGCGCCTTCCTGCGTCTTTGCACTGCTCCATCCGCCAAAACCGCTTCTCTCTTCCTCCTCTTCTTTGCCGCGCGCCTTGCACTCTCCTCTCCCCACGCCTGTTTGCTCTTTCGCTTTCTTCTCTTTGCCTTGTCCTGGGCACAGCCTGCAAACCTTGCCAGCCCACACCGCTCTTAGGTAGGGAAAGCCACGAGCCACTGCCGTCACTTCTGAGCTTAACCAAAGCCAGCTCCTTTTACCTTCTTTCCTCTGACAGGCTCGCCGGCTCTTGTGGGCACCCCAGGGAGTCTGCCGCGCTCTCGGGGCTGCTTGGAGGCAAAGCTGGAGGGGCCTCCAAAAGAAATGGTGGAGTTGGCAGCTGGCAGGAGACGGCCTGCACTAGTAAGCGACTCTTTGCCAAATCGCTGCCTTGGCTCTCCCGAGGAGATCCCTTTGGCTGGTTGGCATGAGCCCCGTTTCGCACAGTCCCCCCGCCCCCCCAAAAGAGCCTGCAGGAAGCTCTGACCAAGCAGGACCTCGGCAAAAGCCCTCGCAAGCTGCCGCCTCCTCCTCTCTCTCTTTCGGGAGGCATTGGGGGGGTGTTGCCTTTGATGAAGCACAGCCCGAGTGCAGGGGAGAAACAACGTTGCCACTTTTCCTTCCAATGTATCATCCCGCGGGGCGGAGAAAGAACCCAGGCGCCCGCCAGCTCCACTGCCAGCCAGAGGCACGGCAGCCCCTTGGCCTCAGCACAAACTCCCCTCCTATACCAGACACACTCTCCCAGGCTTTGGGGACCTGGCATACCTCTCCCGTTTCACACGCCACCACCCTCTCTCCCCCAGCTTCTTTGAGGACACCGAGCGGAGATGGGCCTGCCTGTGGCAAGCCTTCTGCCTCCTGCTCGGCGGCTGCTGTGCCTGCAGGGACGCCTTGCTCTTCCAAACGCACGTCTAGAAAGCAAAAGCACGTGCAGCAAAGGGACTTCCGCCAAGTCAAACGCAGCTCAAGCAAAAACCCACCCGAGCCCCACACCGCTTCTCTTTTCACACCTCCCATGCCCTGCCTCCAGCCTTCAGCTCATCTTGCAGAGCCAGCCCTTCATGCCGCCAGAGGCAGTGGCCAAAGAGAGCCCGCGGCACAAGCGGGCCTCAGAGGACAACACTCCCTGCCCAGCCCCGCCAGAAAGGATGCCCAGCTTTCTGGCGGGCCAAGCCCCAGCCTCTGACAACGCTCCCTCCCTCCTCTTACCTCTGCATCTCGGCACGGGGGCTGGCCACTCCTCGCCCGCTGCACACCAAGGCTCGGCGCTCTCCTCCCCAAAGAGCTCCCTGCAGTTCTCCATCAGGAACTCCACCAGCGCCTTCACCTGCACACAGCAAACCCTTGCTCTCAAGCCACCTGCCTGACAACGCACCAGGCAGCCGCTCCCACTCCCAACCCTTGCCTCTGCGCAGCAGGCTCTGGCTGCGGGGCTGTTCTTGCAGGCAGCCACCCCACCACCATTTGCTCAAGGCAGGAGGCGGCCAGAGAGCTCTGCGCAGCCAGGCTCCCAGGGGCCGGCAAGGCTGCAGCCGCCTCCTCGATGCAGCGTACCTTCTCGGTCACCTCCAGCAGGGCCTCCAGCGGGAGCAGGTCCTCCTCGGGTGGGCTCAGCAGGTTGGGCCCAATGCAGATGGCCAGGTTGCTGCAGCTCATCCTGCTGGTGGCTGCGTTGTGGCCGATGTGCTGGAGGAGGCGCAGCAGGCGCTTCAGGAGGAGGAGGTTGGCTGCGGGCAACTTCTCGGCCACCCTGAGGCAACAGGAACCCAACGTTCAGAAAGCCCCTGTTGCCCACAGCCGCCCCCCCGCCTTGCCCAAGGCAGGTGGGAGCCAGCGGCTGCGTTGCGCAGCTTGCCGGCTGCTCTGAGCCAGCGGCCGGGCTCCTGCTCAACAGGCAGGCTGCTTGCTGCCCACACTTACGCTTTCAGCTCGGAGATCTTCTCCTCCTTGGTGCTCTTCTGCAGCGCTGCCATCCAGTCCTCGTAGAGGTCGCTCCCCAGGAGCTTGCCGGGGATGCTTCGGAGAAAGTCCTGCAACGCCGAGGGCTCCAGCTGAGCCCTTGAGCACTGCAGGCCAGGCAGGAGCCCCTCCAGCTGCAGGTCAGAAGCGCTCACCTTCAAGACGACGGCCAGCAGCAGCGCAGGCTGGCTTCCCAGCTCCACCTCTGCACCACGCTCCAGGGCCTCCCGCAGCTCCCGAAGCGCTGTCGCGCTGGCAGCTCTGCGGAAGATGCCCTCCGTTGACGGCCCTTCCTGCTGCAGGACAGCCAGCAGCTCCTGCAAGAGAGGCACGAGGACACTTGCTTGCCTGAGGAGCTGCCTTGCAAGAGTGCTGGCCAGAGCACTGCCCCAGCGCTGGCTCCTTGCTGGGGGGGAAGAGCCCAATCCCCCGTCCCCACAGCTCCTGGGGACACCCCCCGCCTCTACGCAGCATCTGGAGGGAGGGAGGGAGGAGGGAGGGAGGGAGGGCTGCGGACCCCCTGGCCACGCTGCCTTACCTGGATGGGCCGGGGCAGCGTGCCATCCTCCCCGCAGACAGCTGCCAGGGGCTGCCCAAAGAGCAGCCTGCTGCAGCCGGAGCCCGCCTGCCGCGGCGCCTGGGCAGCGGCCGGGCTCTGGCGACGACCAAAGGGCCAGGGCAGCCCCCTCCTCCTCCTCCTCCTGCTCCCTCCTGCTGCAAAGGAAAACAGAGCAAGAGCCTGTCAAGAAAGACCTCCAGGCCAGCGCTCCCACAGCCTGCCCTGCCCTGCCCTGCCCTGCCCTGCCCTGCCCTGCCCTGCCTGCAGCGCGGTGCTGAGCGCTGCGGCAGGACGGGCAGGGAGCCAGCAGCTGCAGCGGTGGCTCCGGCTCAGCGCCTCCGGCTCGGAGGCTCCGGAGAGCCGGCGGGCCACCGGGACAGCCCGGCCCAGCCCTCGCCCTGCCCTCCGCCAAGCTGCGGGCAACAGCAGAGGCTCCGTGTCCCCGCACAACCACGTCCAGCGGCTGCTGCCCAGCGCGTGTCCTTGCTGGTCCAGGTGACGTCCTCCCTCGGGGTGCCCAACCTGCATGGTGACACTCAAGGGACAAGTGAGCACAGCTCCTCCCGCCTCTGGCCGAGGAGCGAGGAGCCATCTCCCCGGCTCTGGGGACGCAGCTGAGGCAGGCAGCACCTTGAGCGCTCAGCACTGTCAAACGGTGCCGACGGCTCAGCTCGCTCCTGCTCCAGCGGGACTGGCACCAACTTCCTCTGGGCGAAGGGCAGCAGCAGCAACAGCAGCAGCATCCTCAGTTCCGCAGACGTGCCCGTTGCAGGAGAAAAGAAGGCCCTCCCCGCCTTTCTTTCCAAAACTCACCTGGCGAGCGGCAAAGTCCCCCTTCGGTGCTTGATGGGGCCGGCAGAGGCCCTGGCTTGGGAGCATCCTGCAAGAACCAGGCTGCGCTTAGAGAGCAGCCCCGCAGCAGCAAGGGCCACCAGCGAGCGGCCACCCGCCCCAGCAGCCTGAGCGTGGCAGAGCTGGCACCCACTGCCCTCCCGGCCTCTCTGCCCTCTGCAGCAGCTTTCCTCCCAGCACCGCCAGCCAGGACGTGCCGACATTCCCGGCGCCTCCCCAACCCTCTTCGCTCCCCGGGCGGCACCGCCAAACCCTCCCTCCCTCCCGCGCAAGCTCACCCCACTCACCGCACATCCCTGGCACCCCGGCACAGCCCGAGGCGAGGGAAAGGCACCCATTCTCACCTTTGCCTGGCGCTCCATCAGCCTCTCCAGGCTCCTGGCGTTGAATGGCCTCCACTGGGCAAGAGAGGAGGAGTGCAAGAAGGTGAGCAGCCATGCCTCTGCTGCCCGGCTGGAGGAGCGGTGCTCGGGGACAGAGCCCGGAGCAGAGAGACACTCACGGCATGGCGGCGGCTCAGCTCCTTCTCGAGGAGTTTGAGCGACGGCAGGCGGGTCACTCGGGCTCTCTTGGCTCCTTGTGGTGGGCTGTGCAGCGGGAAGGGACAGGGAGAGAGCTGGGGAGCCCCAAGCCGCCTCTTCTCTCTTGGCAGGCAGCTCTGCCCGAGAGCTGCCCGCAGCCGTGGGGCACCTCTCCCCAGCCAGGGAGCTGCGTTCCCCCATCCCGCACCGCCTGGAGCATCCCCCCGCCTTACCCCAGCAGTGCGCCCACCCACAGCTCCTTCAGCGCCCGGGAGCTGCAGAAAGAGAGGAGAAGCAGCGTCAGGCCCCGCTGCCCCCCAGCCCCTGGGCAGAGGCGGGCGCCTGCACAGCCCTGCCCCGTGGCCAAGGACACAGGGGCAGGACCAAGCCCCGCGGGGCAGCACAGAGGTGCCTCCCAAGCCCGGGCTCCCTCTCTCCTGCCACAGCAGCTGCTTTTGCCCTCCCCTTCTGGGACCAAAAGGGGAGCAGGGGGGGCACGACGTGCAAATGCCCCCATCCCTCCCTGCCGCCGTGCTGCCCGCTCCCTGCCCAGGCTCTGCTCGGAGGGCAGAGGCCATTCCCAGCACGGCGTGGGCACGGTTGGGAAGCCCTCCTGCCCGGCCGTGGCACGTGGCACCGCGACTCACCCAAAAGTGGCAATGCAGGAGCCCGTGGGCCAGCTGAAGAGGAGGGAGGAACCGTCCTCGGCGCTGCCTCCTTCCTCCTCCTCTTCTTCCTCCCGCGCCGCCTCCTTCCCGCTGCTCAGCACCCACAGCTGGTCCAGGGCCAGGCGGAGCTGTGGGCGCAGGCTGGGGTCATCTCTGCCGAGAGGAGAGGCAGGCGGGGAGCTGGAGGTGGCCTCCTTGGGGTCCCCGCGGGCACAGCCCTCTCGCCCACCTGCCCTTGGGACGGACAGGGCTGCAGCCAGCAGGCAGGTGGCGGGGCCTGGGGCTGGGGCCAGGGGGTCCCTGCCCTGCTGCCAGGGCCAGCGATGGGGGAAAGGCAGCTGGGCTCTGAGGCTCTTACTGCAACTTGGCGACCACCAGTTCCTCTGGGAGGAGGAGAAGGCGCCTCTCGCTCCTCTTGCGGCCCGGGTCAGCCGCACGTCTGCGCTCAGCACCGCCTCGGCCTCGGTGAGAGCCTCCCTGCAGAGCCGAGAGCGGCGGGCATGAGCAAGGGCGCTGCTGCGGGGCGCAGGCGTGCCCGCGGGTCCCCGAGGCGCGGGGGGAGCCCACCTGGAGCCGCAGCAGCAGCTGGCCTGGCCCATCCTGCCCGGGACAGGAGGACCCTCGCCGTGCACCAAGGAGGCGGCGCAGGTGGTGACAGCGAGGATGGGAAGCGGGGTGCCGCTGCCGGTGGTGGGGCAGTGCTGCTCGGGCAGAGCCTGCCTCCTCGCAGCGCTGCTGCGTGCCAGCACAGCTCCGTGCTGCTGTCTCTGCTGGCTGTTGGCTCCAGCGGACCAACATTCCGAGGCCAACGGACAGTGGGGGGGGCAGTGGGAGGGGCACTGGTGGGGGGGTTCTCTCCAGTCTGGCCGTGTCTGTCTTGCCCTGGGCAGCCCAGAGCAGGACACGGCACAGGGGAAGGACCACCTCCCTCCGCCTCCTGCCAGTGCCCCTTGCCTTGGCCTTCACCGCTGCTTCCTGGCCTCCAACCACGCTTGCTGCCACTGGTCACCACCTTGAGCAGGGCCCGGCTGCTCAGCCACTCGGCCAGCCACTACACCGGCGGCTCCTCAGCCCACGCGGTGCCTGCTTTCTTCCAGTCCTCAGGCGCATCTCCCTTTTGCAGTGGCCTCGCAAGGCCACCTGACAGCTCCCTCCGCACTTGAGGGTGCACCCCATCGGGGCCCCTCAGGGACTTGGGCATCTCCACTTTGCTTAAGTGTTCTCTAAGCTCCTCCGCAGCCACCTGATCCTGCCAGATCCTCTTGCACTGAGGGCAGCTCTTCTTTGCTCTGGCCTTCCCCCAGCTCTCCAGGGCCTGGCAATGTCTGAAGGCTGCAAGTGCTAGGACCGCCATGCCCCAGGCGCATTGGCAGGACCTAGACCAGCCTCAAGTGCTGCATAGTCCAGTGAAGTTCAAGAGAGTTTTAAGAGGGAGAAAAAGAATTCCCGAAAAAATGGGACTGACTGGTGAGTTCTAGTGGCCATTGGGAACTGGGCATCACAACTGTTTCACTGCCTGTCCTGTGCTTGGTCCTGCCTTACCTTAAAGGGCAAAACCCTTTATGAAAAACACTGAAGATCTTCAATCGAGTCGTGGTGACATCGTGCCGTGAAACTCTATAGACCCTTGGAGCGGCTGTCTTCTAGTCCTCAGGAGGAAAGATGCTCTCTCCTGAGCCATGAGAAGCACTCCTGAAATACCAGCGGTGTTCTTTAGAGCAATTGTTTTCCACTTTTGGCCAGCAGACCTGTGGCATCCATGGCCTACCTTTAAGGGATCCATTAAAGCTAAAAAAACCAACCTCTTCTCACTAGGTTTCAGTTTACCATCAAGAAGGCTGAACAGCCGCCCCAAAGTATTTTCAGAGTTCACAAATGAAGCAAGCTTGAAAGCCACTACTTCAGAATTTCACACCAAACTTCCCATTCAACCTCTCCCTCTCT
>NW_026114383.1:0-8562 GCF_018139145.2 Gymnogyps californianus | reverse complement strand
GAGAACTTGCAAACGTCCAGCAATTTCTCAGAGATGGAAAGTGCCACCACTGAAAGCTGTTGCTTAGCCAGCACGTTCCTTGAAGCGCTTTCAGAGGCCTGCAGCAACGGTGGGGCTTTGCGCTTCTCACCCACCTACGTCACGGTCACTCTCAGTCTCGTAGAGCTGAGCTAGGAAATGAAAACGTCCAGCAATTTCTCAGACTTGAAAAGTGACAGCACTGAAAGTTGTTGTTAGCCAGCACCGTTCCTTGGAAGCGCTTTCAGAGGCGCAGCAAAATGTTGGGGCTTGCGCTTCTCTAGCCACCTTACAAAACGGTCACTCACTTCCTCAGTCTCGTAGAGCTGAGCTACGAAAATGAAAACGTCCAGCAATTCTCACACCTGAAAAGAGCCAGCACGGAAAGCTGTTGCTAGCCAGCACCATTCCTTGGAAAGCGCTTCAGAGCGCAGCAATGTTGGCTTTGCGCTTCTCTAGCCACCTTACAAAACGTCACGTCACTCACGCTCAGTCTCGTAGAGACTGAGCTACGAAAATGAAAACGTCCAGCAATTCCTCACATCTGAAAAGTGCCACCGCTTAAAGCTGTTTGCTTGATCTAACCATGCCTTGGCTCGCCTTTCAGGGCCACACAAAAGGTGGGGTCTCTGTGCTTCTCTAGCCACCTAACCTTCCGCTCATCCTCTCTTGCGCAGTGTACAGAGAGCTCAGGTGACGAAATTGCAAACGTTCCAGGCAATTTCTGAGACCTGAAAAGTGCCAGCAACGGAAAAGCTGTTGCTAGCCAGCACCGTTCCTGGCAGCTGGCTTTTGTTAGCCCGAAGAACACTGGGCTCTGATTGCTTCTCCAGCCACCTATTCTTCTGCTCATCCTCTCCCACAGTGTAAGGAGAGCTCAGGTGAGAAACTTGCAAACGTCCAGCAATTTCTCAGAGATGGAAAAGTGCCACCACTGAAAGCTGTTGCTAGCCAGCACCGTTCCTTGGAAGCGCTTTCAGAGGCGCAGCAACGGTTGGGGCTTTGCGCTTCTCTAGCCACCTTACAAAACGGTCACTTCACGCTCAGTCTCGTAGAGCTGAGCTACGAAAATGAAAACGTCCAGCAATTCCTCACATCTGAAAAAGTGCCACCGCTTAAAGCTGTTGCTTGATCTAACCATGCCTTGGCTCGCCTTTCAGGGCCACACAAAAGGTGGGGCTCTGTGCTTCTCTAGCCACCTAACCTTCCGCTCATCCTCTCTCGCAGTGTACAGAGAGCTCAGGTGACAAATTGCAAACGTCCAGCAATTTCTGAGAGATGAAAAGTGCCAGCACGGAAAGCTGTTGCTAGCCAGCACCGTTCCTTGGCACTGCTTTTGTAGCCCGAAGAACACTGGGGCTCTGTGCTTCTCCAGCCACCTATTCTTCTGCTCATCCTCTCCCACAGTGTAAGGAGAGCTCAGGTGAGAACTTGCAAACGTCCAGCAATTTCTCAGAGATGGAAAGTGCCACCACTGAAAGCTGTTGCTAGCCAGCACCGTTCCTTGGAAGCGCTTTCAGAGGCGCAGCAACGTGGGGCTTTGCGCTTCTCTAGCCACCTAACGTCACGGTCACTACCTCTCAGTCTCGTAGAGCTGAGCTAGGAAAATGAAAACGTCCAGCAATTTCTCAGACCTGAAAAGTGCCAGCACTGAAAGCTTGTTGTTAGCCAGCACCGTTCCTTGGAAGCGCTTTTCAGAGGCGCAGCAAAGTTGGGGCTTTGCGCTTCTCTAGCCACCTAACAAAACGGTCACTCACTCTCAGTCTCGTAGAGCTGAGCTACGAAAATGAAAACGTCCAGCAATTCCTCACACCTGAAAAGTGCCAGCACGGAAAGCTGTTGCTAGCCAGCACCATTCCTTGGAAGCGCTTTCAGAGGCGCAGCAATGTTGGGGCTTTGCGCTTCTCTAGCCACCTTACAAAACGGTCACTCACGCTCAGTCTCGTAGAGCTGAGCTACGAAAATGAAAACGTCCAGCAATTCCTCACATCTGAAAAGTGCCACCAGCTTAAAGCTGTTGCTTGATCTAACCATGCCTTGGCTCGCCTTTCAGGGCCACACAAAAGGTGGGGCTCTGTGCTTCTCTAGCCACCTAACCTTCCGCTCATCCTCTCTCGCAGTGTACAGAGAGCTCAGGTGACAAATTGCAAACGTCCAGCAATTCTCAGAGATGAAAAGTGCCAGCACGGAAAGCTGTTGCTAGCCAGCACCGTTCCTTGGCAGCGCTTTTGTAGCCGAAGAAACTGGGGCTCTGTGCTTCTCAGCCACCTATTCTTACTGCTCATCCTCTCCCAGTCTAAGAGAGCTCAGGTGAGAAATTGCAAACGTCCAGCAATTTCTCACAGATGAAAAGTGCCAGCACTGAAAGCTGTTGCTAGCCAGCACCGTTCCTTGGAAGCGCTTTCAGAGGCGCAGCAAAGTGGGGCTTTGCGCTTCTCTAGCCACCTTACAAACGGTCACTCACGCTCAGTCTCGTAGAGCTGAGCTACGAAAATGAAAACGTCCAGCAATTCCTCACATCTGAAAAGTGCCACGCACTTGAAAGCTGTTGCTTGATCTAACCATGCCTTGGCTCGCCTTTCAGGGCCACACAAAAGGTGGGGCTTCTGTGCTTCTCTAGCCACCTAACCTTCCGCTCATCCTCTCTCGCAGTGTACAGAGAGCTCAGGTGACAAATTGCAAATGTCCAGCAATTTCTGAGATGAAAAGTGCCAGCACGGAAAGCTGTTGCTAGCCAGCACCGTTCCTTGGCACTGCTTTTGTAGCCCGAAGAACACTGGGGCTCTGTGCTTCTCCAGCCACCTATTCTTCTGCTCATCCTCTCCCACAGTGTAAGGAGAGCTCAGGTGAGAACTTGCAAACGTCCAGCAATTTCTCAGAGATGGAAAAGTGCCACCACTGAAAGCTGTTGCTAGCCAGCACCGTTCCTTGGAAGCGCTTTCAGAGGCGCAGCAACGTGGGGCTTTGCGCTTCTCTAGCCACCTAACGTCACGGTCACTCACTCTCAGTCTCGTAGAGCTGAGCTAGGAAAATGAAAACGTCCAGCAATTCTCAGACCTGAAAAGTGCCAGCACGGAAAGCTGTTGCTAGCCAGCACCGTTCCTTGGAAGCGCTTTCAGAGGCGCAGCAATGTTTGGGCTTTGCGCTTCTCTAGCCACCTTACAAAACGGTCACTCACTCTCCAGTCTCGTAGAGCTGAGCTACGAAAATGAAAACGTCAGCAATTCCTCACACCTGAAAAGTGCCAGCACGGAAAGCTGTTGCTAGCCAGCACCATTCCTTGGAAGCGCTTTCAGAGGCGCAGCAATGTTGGGGCTTTGCGCTTCTCTAGCCACCTTACAAAACGGTCACTCACGCTCAGTCTCGTAGAGCTGAGCTACGAAAATGAAAACGTCCAGCAATTCCTCACATCTGAAAAGTGCCACCGCTTAAAGCTGTTGCTTGATCTAACCATGCCTTGGCTCGCCTTTCAGGGCCACACAAAAGGTGGGGCTCTGTGCTTCTCTAGCCACCTAACCTTCCGCTCATCCTCTCTCGCAGTGTACAGAGAGCTCAGGTGACAAATTGCAAACGTCCAGCAATTTCTCAGAGATGAAAAGTGCCAGCACGGAAAGCTGTTGCTAGCCAGCACCGTTCCTTGGCAGCGCTTTGTAGCCGAAGAACACTGGGGCTCTTGCTTCTCCAGCCACCTATTCTTCTGCTCATCCTCTCCACAGTGTAAGGAGAGCTCAGGTGAGAACTTGCAAACGTCCAGCAATTTCTCAGAGATGGAAAGTGCCACCACTGAAAGCTGTTGCTAGCCAGCACCGTTCCTTGGAAGCGCTTTCAGAGGCGCAGCAACGTTGGGGCTTTGCGCTTCTCTAGCCACCTTACAAAACGGTCACTCACGCTCAGTCTCGTAGAGCTGAGCTACGAAAATGAAAACGTCCAGCAATTCCTCACATCTGAAAAGTGCCACCGCTTAAAGCTGTTGCTTGATCTAACCATGCCTTGGCTCGCCTTTCAGGGCCACACAAAAGGTGGGGCTCTGTGCTTCTCTAGCCACCTAACCTTCCGCTCATCCTCTCTCGCAGTGTACAGAGAGCTCAGGTGACAAATTGCAAACGTCCAGCAATTTCTCAGACCTGAAAAGTGCCAGCACGGAAAGCTGTTGCTAGCCAGCACCGTTCCTTGGCACTGCTTTTGTAGCCCGAAGAACACTGGGGCTCTGTGCTTCTCCAGCCACCTATTCTTCTGCTCATCCTCTCCCACAGTGTAAGGAGAGCTCAGGTGAGAACTTGCAAACGTCCAGCAATTTCTCAGAGATGAAAAGTGCCACCACTGAAAGCTGTTGCTAGCCAGCACCGTTCCTTGGAAGCGCTTTCAGAGGCGCAGCAACGTGGGGCTTTGCGCTTCTCTAGCCACCTAACGTCACGGTCACCTCTCAGTCTCGTAGAGCTGAGCTAGAAAATGAAAACGTCCAGCAATTTCTCAGACCTGAAAAGTGCCAGCACTGAAAGCTTGTTGCTAGCCAGCACCGTTCCTTGGAAGCGCTTTCAGAGGCGCAGCAATGTTGGGCTTTGCGCTTCTCTAGCCACCTAAAATACGGTCACTCCTCTCAGTCTCGTAGAGCTGAGCTACGAAAATGAAAACGTCCAGCAATTCCTCACACCTGAAAAGTGCCAGCACGGAAAGCTGTTGCTAGCCAGCACCATTCCTTGGAAGCGCTTTCAGAGGCGCAGCAATGTTGGGGCTTTGCGCTTCTCTAGCCACCTTACAAACGGTCACTCACGCTCAGTCTCGTAGAGCTGAGCTACGAAAATGAAAACGTCCAGCAATTCCTCACATCTGAAAAGTGCCACCGCTTAAAGCTGTTGCTTGATCTAACCATGCCTTGGCTCGCCTTTCAGGGCCACACAAAAGGTGGGGCTCTGTGCTTCTCTAGCCACCTAACCTTCCGCTCATCCTCTCTCTGCAGTGTACAGAGAGCTCAGGTGACAAATTGCAAACGTCCAGCAATTTCTCAGAGATGAAAAGTGCCAGCACGGAAAGCTGTTGCTAGCCAGCACCGTTCCTTGGCAGCTGCTTTGTAGCCCGAAGAACACTGGGGCTCTGTGCTTCTCCAGCCACCTATTCTTCTGCTCATCCTCTCCCACAGTGTAAGGAGAGCTCAGGTGAGAACTTGCAAACGTCCAGCAATTTCTCAGAGATGGAAAGTGCCACCACTGAAAGCTGTTGCTAGCCAGCACCGTTCCTTGGAAGCGCTTTCAGAGGCGCAGCAACGTTGGGGCTTTGCGCTTCTCTAGCCACCTTACAAACGGTCACTCACGCTCAGTCTCGTAGAGCTGAGCTACGAAAATGAAAACGTCCAGCAATTCCTCACATCTGAAAAGTGCCACCGCTTAAAGCTGTTGCTTGATCTAACCATGCCTTGGCTCGCCTTTCAGGGCCACACAAAAGGTGGGGCTCTGTGCTTCTCTAGCCACCTAACCTTCCGCTCATCCTCTCTCGCAGTGTACAGAGAGCTCAGGTGACAAATTGCAAACGTCCAGCAATTTCTGAGACTGAAAAGTGCCAGCACGGAAAGCTGTTGCTAGCCAGCACCGTTCCTTGGCACTGCTTTTGTAGCCCGAAGAACACTGGGGCTCTGTGCTTCTCAGCCACCTATTCTTCTGCTCATCCTCTCCCACAGTGTAAGGAGAGCTCAGGTGAGAACTTGCAAACGTCCAGCAATTTCTCAGAGATGGAAAGTGCCACCACTGAAAGCTGTTGCTAGCCAGCACCGTTCCTTGGAAGCGCTTTCAGAGGCGCAGCAACGTGGGGCTTTGCGCTTCTCTAGCCACCTAACGTCACGGTCACTCTCTCAGTCTCGTAGAGCTGAGCTAGGAAAATGAAAACGTCCAGCAATTTCTCAGACCTGAAAAGTGCAGCACTGAAAGCTGTTGCTAGCCAGCACCGTTCCTTGGAAGCGCTTTCAGAGGCGCAGCAATGTTTGGGCTTTGCGCTTCTCTAGCCACCTAACGTCACGGTCACTCACTCTCAGTCTCGTAGAGCTGAGCTACGAAAATGAAAACGTCCAGCAATTCCTCACACCTGAAAAGTGCCAGCACGGAAAGCTGTTGCTAGCCAGCACCATTCCTTGGAAGCGCTTTCAGAGGCGCAGCAATGTTGGGGCTTTGCGCTTCTCTAGCCACCTTACAAAACGGTCACTCACGCTCAGTCTCGTAGAGCTGAGCTACGAAAATGAAAACGTCCAGCAATTCCTCACATCTGAAAAGTGCCACCGCTTAAAGCTGTTGCTTGATCTAACCATGCCTTGGCTCGCCTTTCAGGCCACACAAAAGGTGGGGCTCTGTGCTTCTCTAGCCACCTAACCTTCCGCTCATCCTCTCTCGCAGTGTACAGAGAGCTCAGGTGACAAATTGCAAACGTCCAGCAATTTCTCAGAGATGGAAAGTGCCAGCACGGAAAGCTGTTGCTAGCCAGCACCGTTCCTTGGCAGTGCTTTTGTAGCCCGAAGAACACTGGGGCTCTGTGCTTCTCCAGCCACCTATTCTTCTGCTCATCCTCTCCCACAGTGTAAGGAGAGCTCAGGTGAGAACTTGCAAACGTCCAGCAATTTCTCAGAGATGGAAAGTGCCACCACTGAAAGCTGTTGCTAGCCAGCACCGTTCCTTGGAAGCGCTTTCAGAGGCGCAGCAACTGTGGGCTTTGCGCTTCTCTAGCCACCTTACAAAACGGTCACTCACGCTCAGTCTCGTAGAGCTGAGCTACGAAAATGAAAACGTCCAGCAATTCCTCACATCTGAAAAGTGCCACCGCTTAAAGCTGTTGCTTGATCTAACCATGCCTTGGCTCGCTTTCAGGGCCACACAAAAGTGGGGCTCTGTGCTTCTCTAGCCACCTAACCTTCCGCTCATCCTCTCTCGCAGTGTACAGAGAGCTCAGGTGACAAATTGCAAACGTCCAGCAATTTCTGAGAGATGAAAAGTGCCAGCACGGAAAGCTGTTGCTAGCCAGCACCGTTCCTTGGCACTGCTTTTGTTAGCCCGAAGAACACTGGGGCTCTGTGCTTCTCCAGCCACCTATTCTTCTGCTCATCCTCTCCCACAGTGTAAGGAGAGCTCAGGTGAGAACTTGCAAACGTCCAGCAATTTCTCAGAGATGGAAAGTGCCAGCACTGAAAGCTGTTGCTAGCCAGCACCGTTCCTTGGAAGCGCTTTCAGAGGCGCAGCAACGGTGGGCTTTGCGCTTCTCTAGCCACCTAACGTCACGGTCACTCCTCTCAGTCTCGTAGAGCTGAGCTAGGAAAATGAAAACGTCCAGCAATTCTCAGACCTGAAAAGTGCACAGCACTGAAAGTGTTGCTAGCCAGCACCGTTCCTTGGAAGCGCTTTCAGAGGCGCAGCAACGTGGGGCTTTGCGCTTCTCTAGCCACCTACACTGTCACTCATCTCTCAGTCTCGTAGAGCTGAGCTAGAAAATGAAAACGTCCAGCAATTCCTCACACCTGAAAAGTGCCAGCACTGAAAGCTGTTGCTAGCCAGCACCTTCCTTGGAAGCGCTTTCAGAGGCGCAGCAATGTTGGGGCTTTGCGCTTCTCTAGCCACCTTACAAAACGTCACTCACGCTCAGTCTCGTAGAGCTGAGCTACGAAAATGAAAACGTCCAGCAATTCCTCACATCTGAAAAGTGCCACCGCTTAAAGCTGTTGCTTGATCTAACCATGCCTTGGCTCGCCTTTCAGGGCCACACAAAAGGTGGGGCTCTGTGCTTCTCTAGCCACCTAACCTTCCGCTCATCCTCTCTCGCAGTGTACAGAGAGCTCAGGTGACAAATTGCAAACGTCCAGCAATTTCTGAGACTGAAAAGTGCCAGCACGGAAAGCTGTTGCTAGCCAGCACCGTTCCTTGGCAGTGCTTTTGTAGCCCGAAGAACACTGGGGCTCTCGTGCTTCTCCAGCCACCTATTCTTCTGCTCATCCTCTCCCACAGTGTAAGGAGAGCTCAGGTGAGAACTTGCAAACGTCCAGCAATTTGCTCAGAGATGGAAAGTGCCACCACTGAAAGCTGTTGCTAGCCAGCACCGTTCCTTGGAAGCGCTTTCAGAGGCGCAGCAACGGTGGGGCTTTGCGCTTCTCTAGCCACCTTAACGTCACTCACGCTCAGTCTCGTAGAGCTGAGCTACGAAAATGAAAACGTCCAGCAATTCCTCACACCTGAAAAGTGCCACCGAAAGCTGTTGCTGCAACCAGCCTTGGCGCTTTCAGGCCGCAGCAAAAGTGGGGCTTTGCGCTTCTCTAGCCACCTAACCGGTCATCCTCTCTCGCAGTGTACGAGAGCTGGTGACAAATGCAAACGTCCAGCAATTCCTCAGACCTGAAAAGTGCCACACGGAAAGCTGTTGCTAGCCAGCACCGTTCCTTGGCAGCGCTTTCCCGAAGAACACTGGGGCTCTGTGCTTCTCTAGCCACCTAATTCTCGCTCATCCTCCACAGTGTAAGGAGAGCTCAGGTGAGAACTTGCAAAACGTCCAGCAATTCTCAGAGATGGAAGTGCCACCACT
>NW_026114382.1:0-8593 GCF_018139145.2 Gymnogyps californianus | reverse complement strand
TTTTTTCTTTCGTTTCCTCCTCCTCACCCCACTGGGAGGGGAGGGGAAGGCTGCGTGGTGCTGAGTTGCTGACTGGGGTTAAACCACGACACCTCCCAAGCTCCCTTTGTGACATTTTTTCTTTCCCATGATGTTTCCCAGTTTGGAGAAAAGCTCCACCTTCTCTGAAGCCACCCTGCAAGCAGTCTCAGGCTACTCCTATACTGCCCTGAGCCTCCTCTCTGCTGCTGAGCAAAAGGGCCAAAGAAGCCCAGGTCTCTCAGCCCTCCACACAGGTATCGGCTTAAGGCCCCAAACCCCACCTTGCCACTTCTCCTCTGGGCACTCTCCAGCTTCCTCCCAACTCCATCAAAATAGGAGCCGATAACTGGGGCAAACCCTGTGTGTGGGTCCCTACCAGTGCTGCGTCAAGGGGCAGAATGACTCCCCTGGTCTGGGTGAACATGCTCATCCTTATGCAGCCCGTATGCAACTGCCCTTGTTCCTGCTGAGCATAAACCACTGGCTTGTACGGCGTGCCTCGATAGTTCCCAGGTCCTTCTCCTCAGAGTCACTCCAGAGTTTTCTGTGGGCCACACCGCTGAGTTTCTCAAGGTCCCCCTGGACTGAAGCTCCATTTGGCCAGCTGTTCATGTCTGTGTGCAGGTGGCTCCCCATGCTGCTGGTGCAGGCTCACCAATAACAGCCTGAGGAGCTGCAGGTCTCTCCAGAGCCAGGCAGGAATTGCCATGAACACAATCTCCAAAACACCAAAGGAGGGGACAAAGCAAGCAAAAGCAGGGTCAGCGGAGAAAGGGTAAATGAGGGTTGGGCTGTTTGTGTGCAAGGCTGTGTTAGTGGAAAATGTTTACCTATAGGACACACAGAGAAATTAGATCCCTCCAGAGCTGGTCTGAGACCCTCTGTCTATGTGGGAGCTGGCCCCACAATCCCCTCACCCCCCTGATCCCCCACGCACAGACAAACACACACATGCAAATGGTTCTCTCCAGCACAGCAGCACAGAAGCCTTGAGGCTGGAAGGCAGCCAGCTTCCGCTTTCTCTGGGCTTCCTCTTCCTGCTTGTTTTTTGTCAGGAGCTCCTTTCTCATCCATGCCAGCCTCCTGCCACCTTTGCTTGACTTTCTGCATGCGGGGTGGAGCATTCTGGAGCTTGAAGAGGAGATCCTTGACCATCAAAGAGCACTCTGCACCCCTCTTGTCTGCAGGGCCGTGTCCCATGGGATTCTGCCAAGCAGGTCGCCCTGCAGGCCAAAGCCTGCTCTCCTCATGCCTGCTCTTGGCCTTGTTCCCTTTCTCAGGATCCTACACTCTGCTTTCTCATCCCTGGCTGTTCCATCTCTGAGCAGTTCTTCCTTGTTTGTAAGTAGGAAGTCCCGCAGGGCAGCTCACCTCACTGGCTCTTCTTGTTGCCACTCTGCTCCCGTGAGGGAGTGGTCTTGGGGGCAGCGAGAGAACTTGCTAAAACTCCAGTGTGAATCAGTGTCAAAAGGATGGTGACCTGTGGATAAGTTGACACTGGAGGTACATCAACTGAGAGGGTGGTTGCCTTTTGGTAAGCCCACGCCAGAACATGTACACCCCTGCAGGGACTGGGACGGGTCACCCCCACCAGGGCAGGTACACCTCTGAAGGACTGTGGCCTCTGGACAGACCCACACTGAAGTAGGAACAGCCACAAAGTTCCTTCTCTTCCCCAGAAGGATCATCGAGTCCAACTCCCTGCTTCTCGCAGCACTACCTAAACCTAAATCTTAAGACACACTTATGGTGCCTGTGGCTCTCATTGTATCTGTAATTGTACGTATTTCTTTGCTGTAACTGCAAGTGAATGTGTGTATGGGCCTTTAATTACAATGGTACCTGTGTGTGCTGGTTTTGGCCGGCACAGAGTTAATTTTCTTCATGGTAGCTTGTATGGTGCTATGTTTTGGATTTGTAATGACAACAGCATTGATAACACACCTATGTTTTAGTTACTGCTGAACAGTGCTGACTGTTATAAACATTCTCAACCGACCCATGGTGACCGAGGAGAGAGGCTAGGACACAAAGTAAAGAATTACAGGGGCAAATATTTATTCATCTGCATGCAGTGTCCCAGAAAAATTGGGGCACCCAGAATGTGGCTTTACACAGAGTTCTTATACCCTTCAAACATTCAGGTACAACATGATTTGACTGATCACTAACACCCACACTACTGATCACTAATCATAGTAAAACTTTGCAAAAGAACAATATTTCTGCAGCATTCTTGCTGCCTGTCTATTGATCCAGCTGTCCCTGGAGTCAGCCTTGCTCGAGTGACTGATCTGTGATGCCAGACAATGCTGGGAGGGTTTCAAAGAGGTGTGAGAGGGGCTGGGATGCTGGCGTTACCTTGGTTGTCCCAGGGTATCCTTTATCCTTCAGGGACAGCTCTAAGCTTCCACAAAGGAAAGTCCTTCTTTCCAGGGCTGGGCTGTCCTATCGTTTCTTTTACTTAATCATGGACAATACCAAAGTCTCTAGTAAAATTCCACTGCCTCATAACATTGCAGTGTATAATGTGAACTAATATACATTAACAAAGTGAATATCCTTTATACTGTAAAGACTGATTGTTATAATAGGTAGGGACTGATCACATTATACTGTCCATTATTTTAGTACTAAGTCGAGTGCATAAGTTGATACAACACTGCAAAGACACATATACAATATATAAAGCAAAAGAAGAGAGCAAATACAACATCCAAAATGTTCATGTAGAAAAAAAGTAAATGCCTTCCTGTAGTCTGGCAATCCAGATTCAAAAGCTCAGATGCCTTTACCTTGTCTGTTGTTCAGTGGATGGGTTCTCCAGCACCATGAGCAGTAGTCGGTATCAGTGGATTTGCCATTTCCCCAGAAGCAGCTCTGCAGCAGCGGCAGAATGCTACAGCTCCTGAAAAGGCTCACATTTGTTTTTAGTAACTGCTTGGGGAAGATTTTGAATGGCTTGAATACGGTGCTCAGATAAACGACACTCCCCTTGTTGGACTGCAGCAGAGGATTGAGAGGTGCTGTTGGGAGGCCCTTTGGTCACACTGGGCACTCCTGTTTCCCATGGCCTTACTGTCCACAATAATTACAACAGTCTCCAGTTCCTCGAGGTCCATTGCTCCTCCAGTTTCCTCCTCTGACCTTACCTCAGAAAACCTCCATCCCTGTCCCCTTAGTCCAGGATTGCTGTTTAATGCTGCTGCCAACTAGCTTTCTGTCCCTATTCCTTCTTTTTTTTGTTTCAGCTCTTTCATCTCTTCCATTGACACAAACGTAGCAATGCTGACTATTTCATCCAATCCTTTGCCCTGCCATCCTGGCACATGCTTAGAAAAATATTTCTTAATCTCTGGGCTGACTGATCTACAAAGAAAGATACCATTAAAGATCGATTTTCCACCTTCTCGATGTCGACCCCTCCAAACAGTCTTGTTTGTTTAACCAATTGGGCGTAACATTCAGAGAGGTGTTTGGGTTTCCTTGCTGACATTCTTGGACCTTAACCCAATCTACACTCTTTCTAATGACTCTAACAATCCCCCTCTCTCTTTGTGGCATACCTATGTTCTGGTAAGTTGGGGTCCCGTCCTGGGTCATTGCCTGGCCATGGGCTTCTGCCCTGTGCTTCCCTGGCCCATCTGCAGTTTGTCTCCAGATTTTCAGTTTTTCATCTGCAGAAAAAACAGTCTCAAACAGTTGCTGCACATGGGCCCACGTAGAGTCACAAACGCAGAAGATGCTGTGCGTGGTTTGCAGCAGCTTCTCTGGATCATCCCGCAGTCTGGGCATTTGTTGTTTCCCCAAAACCAAATCAGTGGGTGCAAATGGCAGGCGGCCTGTTCCCACAGAAAGCTGGCCAGGTTCCCGTCCTGGCCCTAGAATTTCTTCTCAGAGAGGTGCTAGCAAAGCAGAAGCAGTAGCACTAGCTGGAGCAGAAGCCAGAGGAAAAGCAGAAAAAAGAGCAGTAGGATGGGCAGGTGGAGCTGAATGGGGAACATCCGGATTTTCCCATTGGCTGAAGGTTTTATTCAATTTCTGACCCAGAGGGAATCTTCTCTCTGATATTTGTAAATTCCAGAATGGAAAGACCTCTTTCCCATTCATTCAGAGATCTTTACTTATTCTCTGCTCTGGAGGGAATTTTTTGGTTTGTTTGGGTTTTTTTTATATCTGATATCCCAATAGACCAGTAATTATCCCAGATACCCAATAGTCCATCTGTGATGGGAACCAATCCTTCAATTGCTGGGATAAATAGCTCAGCCTAATGTCATCAACAGAACCAGGCTGTGGCCACGTTTGAGATGCATCATCAAAGGCGGTCGCTTCTGGCCAAATTTCCTGACACAGGGCTCGGGCTTTTGATGACCCGGCCATCCCATCAATGGATTTCCAGGGCTGCAGCAACTCACTACTGGTGACCTCGTCACCATACTTGTCTGCCTCCCATTATATAAAACCATCACCTCCTTACTGCCAAGCAAGATCCACGCTTCACTGTCCCTGTGCCCAAGTATCTTGAGGGGAACTCACTCACAAGCCCGCAGTGGAGACCTCAGGGTCTGGGTGGTAGTGAGAGGTTGGATCAGGTGAGTCGGCTGTGTCCCACCTGGGTCGCCAAACTGTTAGGGAAATTCACAAGTCCGTGCCGACCGAGGACTGAGGCTCGGACACAAAGTGTAGAATTACAAGCGTAAATATTTAGTCAAGTGCCTGGGGTGTTCCAGACCAATTGGGGCACCCTGAATGTGGTTAATACAGAGGGTTCTTACACTCTTCAAGCATTCAGGTACAACAGGATTTGACTAATCACTAATTAACACTCACACTACCCATTGCTAATCATAGTAAAACTTCACAAAGCAACTGCTTCTGCAGCACCATCATCCATCAGCAGTCTTGTTGCTTGTCTATTGATCCAGAACATCCCTGGAGTCGGTCTTGCTATAATTACCCTCTGTGATGCCAGCCAACATTGGGAGGGTTTGAAAGATGTGTTCGAGGGGCTGGGCTGCTGGCATTATCTTGGTTTTCCAGGGGTAGCTTTTATCTTCATGGAAGCTCAAAGATACCGAGAAGCCAAGGCTTTGTTTCAAGGGCTGGGCTGTCCTTCTGGTCCTTGTGATGATCTGGTGTCCTTTAGTTTGCTTCCTCAAGCATGACTAACCAGTGCACATGTGAACTACATATATATGAAGAAAGTTAATACACTTTCAAACTGTAAAGAGTGGTTTGCATACTAGTTAGGGAGGGAAATGTTCATAACACTATGTAGACACAGATACAGTATGGTTCCTCCCAGGAGCTGCTCTTAGAACCTCTGTCTATCCAGGAGCTGGCCCTGGGATCCCCTCATCCCCCAGTTCATCCCTGCACAGACAAGCACACACACACACACACTGAGATGGCTCTCTCCAGCACAGAATCACAGAAGCCTTGAGGCTGGAAGGCAGCCAGCTTCCCCCTTCTCTGCCTTCCTCCTCACGCTTGATTTTTGTCAGGAGCTCCTTTCTCATCCATGCCAGCCTCCTGCCACCTTTGCTTGACTTCCTGCAAGTTGGGGACAACCCTTCTGGAGCTTGAAGAGGACATCCTTGACCATCAAAGAGCACTCTGCACCCCTCTTCTCCTCAGTGTCGTATCCCATGGGATTCTGTCAAGCAGATGCCTTAGCAGGCAAAGCCTGCTCCTGCAGTCCTGCTCTTGGCCTTGTTCTCTCTTCAGGAGCCTCAACTCTCCCTACTCATCCCCAACTCTTACATCCCTGACCAGCTCTTTCTTGCTTGTAAGTATGGTGTCCCGCAGGGCACCTCCCCTCACTGGCTCCTCACTCACCCTTGTCAGGAAGATGTTGTCAATGAACTCCAAAAACCTCCTGGATGGCTTTCACCTCGCTGTGTTGCCCGTTCAGCAAATATTGGATAGTTAGTCTGCCATGAGGACCAGGGCCTGCAAACAGGAGGCTTCTTCAGTTGTCTGAAGAAGGCCTCATCTACTTCCTCTTCCTCATCAGGAGGTCCGTAGCAGACATCCACCCACCACAGTGTTGACCATGACCCTTCAGCTCTCAGCTGACTCGTTGTCCATCCCCAGGCACAGCTCCACATGTTCCTGCCGCTCTCGGCCATAAAAGGCAACTTCCCCTCGGGGTGCAGACCTATGGCCTTCTCAGTGCCAGAGCCCCAGGACCCCACAGGTTTCTCCACGAGAAGGTATTTGTAGTGCCCTGCAACTCCTCATGCTGTTCTCTTGTGAGAGACACCCCAATCAAGATGAGCCAGCTGCACCCAAACATGAAAAGCTGAGCCAATGGAGCTTCAGTCCAGGGGGCCCTGGAGAAACTCTGGCACTGGGCAAATGGAAATCACCTGAGGTTTTACAAGGAGAAGTGGCCAGCCTGCATTGGGGGGCAGGGGGGCGAATAACCCATACCTCAGAACAGGCTGGCACCTGACCGGCAGAGCAGTGACTCTGAGGAGAAGGGCCTGGGCACTACAAGGGATGCCCTACGAGCCAGTAGAGTATGGACACTATGAAGAAGGCCAGCTGCATAGGAGGCTGCATGAGGGGCGTGGGCCAGCCAAACCACCTGAGTTCTCATCCCCTCAACTCAGCACTGGTGTGTCCCAGTGTGTGGCTCCCCATTTTGGAGAAGTAGGGAGCAAGTGGAGAGTGTTGAGTGGAGGTCTGCCAAGGTGGGGTTTGGGACCTAGTGCACCTGACCTGTGTGGGGTGGCTGAGGGAGCTGGAGATCTTTGGCTCAGCGGTGTGGAGGCTCGAGGAAGTACAGGAGTAGGCTGAGAGTGAGTGAAGGGTGATTTCAGAGATGATGGAGCTTTTCTTTGTAGTAACACAGCATGAGAAGAAGTAATGCCACACAGTGCAGCTGAGGAGGCCCAGACTGGACACAAAGAAATGTCACTCAAAGGGCAGTGCTGTGGTGGAACAAGTCACCCAGAGGGAGACTGGATCAGCCAAGGCTTTGTGTGTCAAGGAACAGCCAGGGAGGACGAGAGGTATCAGTAAAGGAGGAAGATGGTCAGGTGAGAGCAAGGCATGGTAGCAGGGTGGATGTCTACAGCCTGCAGAGGAAGAGGTGCAGGTGTGGGACAGTGTAGGACAGCCTGTGGTGGAGATGATAGAGGGGTGAAGAAAGTCTGCAAAGCCCCCAACAGAGATGAGCTCTTTCTCCCCTTGGCTATGGCTGTTGTCTCTGCCACTGATGCCTATGAGGAAGCACCTTATCCTTACAACACGAGGGTCTCATTGCCTCCCCTTCCCCACCCGAGAGCCTGGGAGGTGTTGGACCATAGTCTGCCCTTGACATTGCAGTCCCCATCACACTGCCCCAGGAAGAGCCCTGAGCAATGTGTGAGGGACAGGATCTCCCTTCCCAGGGGCTGGGCTCACACCTTGGCCCTTTGGCTTAATGGAACACATCCAGGTTTCCTCAGAATCTCTTCCACCTTTACATTGCCTTTGCCTACCTGTCATCTGTGCCTCCAGTTCTGTGTTCTAACCACACCCCAGGGAGGCTTTGTCAGTAATGGTCCCCAGTGGGACCCATTAACGCTCCTTGAAACTTTGGAGTTTGCATCTGACTTTGACTTCTGGAGAGGTTTCTTCAACTTCCTCTCACTGTCTGAGGTTCATGGAGTCGCACCAAACCCACCAGAGGGGTCATTAAAATGCCACCTTGAGCTGGTCCTGTGCTGCTGAGCTGGGCTGGGCTCCTGGGATGGAGGGAGCTCATGGCAAGCGGGCAGTGCTACAGAGAGACAGCTCTGCCCAGGAGCAGCTCCTCTGCAAAGCACAGCAGGGCTGAGGGCACTGCCTGCAGGCACCGAGGGGAGACGTGCAAGAAAGAGAGAGGTTTAAAGGCAGTGTGGATGGGAGGATGCTGAGAGCTCAACAGAGGAGAAATCTTCACAGCCCTTGACACGGTAAGTCTCTGCATGCAGGGCAATGCAGCTGCAGTTCGTGGAGGGATCTCCTAAAGCTGGCACAGCCCACAGCCTGTGGGATCTCCTCTGGTGTAGAGGAGGAGGATGTGCTCCAGAGCAGGGCTTCCCTGCTGCACCATCAGAGGGAGGGGCATGATGGCTGCCTTCTTCCAGGGACGGCTGCAGGGGTGTGAAGGTGGTGTGCAGCCAGGGGTGCCCAGGGCTGTCCTTCCGAGCAGGGTCCCTGCACCCAGGGGGCTGTGTGCTGGGCAGGGACACTGCCGCCTGCCAGGGTCAGCACTCAGCCTGCCCGGGGAGCTCCCCATGGCGCTGTGGGGAGAAGCTGTGGGTGGAAGAAGCGACCCCGTCAGGGCAGGGTCCTTCTGCTGTTGAGAGGGTGCTGCATGGGTCAGGGCTGCTCACAGCTCCAGATCACCCCACAACATTGGCAGAGGCAGCATTTTAAGAGGAAGGTCAAGGCAGGGGCTACCTTGAAGATGAAGACCTTTCCAGGGTCTGTGATCTCACCTTTCTTCTAAGGGAAAGGGGAAAGGAGATGTCAGGTTTGATAAGTCACTGAGACTCCTGAACTGTTACAGGAGGGATCAGCACATCTGCCAGAA
>NW_026114381.1:0-8607 GCF_018139145.2 Gymnogyps californianus | reverse complement strand
CCGTCTCCCCCTGATGTCCTCTACCTCCCCCAGATGCCCCCAGCCCCAGCCATCCCCACCCCAGCCCTGTCCCCTACCCCTCTCCATCCCACATCCCCCAACCCAGCCCCGCTCCCCCACGTCCCCCCGTCTCCCCCCCCCCCGCCAGCCGCCATGTCCCCGCTGTCCCCCCACACCCCCGTACCTCGGTGAGGTTGAAGCGCATGTGGTGGCAGATGATGTCGAAGGGGGGACCCCCTGGGCGGTACCCCTTGACCCGCTCGGCCCGGAAGGGGCTGGGGTACCCAAACTGGTAGCGGTGGGGCAGGGCGAAGCGCAGCCCCCGTGCCTCCCCGAAGCGGTGCAGGAGGTTGACCACGCTGCTGCCCCCCGTCTTGTGGGTCTTCAGGAACACCAGGTGGGTGCGAGGCTGGCAGGGCGCAGGGGGGCGGCCGGCGGGGGCCACGGGGGCCCTGAGGACACACGGCGGGGTCAGGGGGTGCTGGTGGAGACCCCCCGTCCTGCCTGGCCCCAGCTGTCCAAGGGGACGGGGGCCCGTCCTGGGACCCCCAGGGGGTTGGGGACCCCCATCCCATCCGTGCGGAGGATGCCCGAGGGGTCACGGACCAGTGTCCTGCCTGACCTGGGACATGCCCTGGGGGAGGCCCCAGGGGATTTTGGGGGTGCAGCGTGTGGTGAGCCAGAGGGGCTGGGCGGGGGGGGGGGGTCTCACCTGCGCTGGAAGGGCCCCCCCAGGAGCTGCACCGTGAAGCCGATGGTGACGCAGACCCCCAGGGCGGCCCCCAGCGTCTGGAGCCGGCAGCAGGCGGGTGGCAGCTTCATCGTCCTGCGGGGACACGGCAGCTCAGGGGACCCCGGCGTCACCTTCCTGGGGGACACGGGGGGGCTGCCACATCGGGGTCCCCATGCTTCCCCCCAAGCCAGCCACATCCCGCCCGGGGGGGGGGGGGGGGGCAGAGCCCCGGGACCGCCCAGAGCCACGTCGTGGCGCCAGGGGGGTCTGCGGGGGCGTTGGGCACCCGCCAGCCCGGCCCCACCCGGGGACAGCTGGGGCCGTTACGGGAAGGGGACGGGGACGGGGACAGGGACGGGCCACTGCCCCGGGGACACCTCTGCCACCCCCATCCCTCCCTGTGCCCCAGGACCCCCCTGCGTCCCCAGGCCTCGCTGTCTCCCACTCCAGGAGCCTGCGCTCTCCTCATCCCTCCAGGAAACCCCCGTGTCCCCCTGTGCCCCTACAGGACACACACCCCCCCCCCCCCCGTCCCTTCCAGGATCCCCTGCCCCCCTCCAGGAGACAGCACCCGTCCCCCACAGCCCCTGTCCTCAAGATGCCACGTCCTTCCTGTGCCCCCCCAGGATGCTCCTGACCCGTGTCCCCAACCGCATCCCAACATCCCTCCTGTCCCCCTGCTTTGCTCCGGGGCCCTGGGACCCCTGTGGCCCAAACCCCGTGTCTCCCTCACCCCCTGTGTCTCCCTGTAACCCCCATCCCCTCCACAGCCCTGGGCCGCCTGTCCACCCCCCCAGCCCCATGTCCCCCCAGCCCTGCCCCAGGGCCCCCCCGGCCTCCTGGGTTGACCCCCAGGCCTGTATCTCCTCTGTCTCCCCTCCAGGACCTCCTTGTCCCCCGGGTCCCCCTGATCCCCCGTCCCCTTCCTGTCCCCAGACCCCTAGGTCACCTAAGCCCTGGGTCCCCCGTCCCCCCATTCCCTTACAGCCCCCCCCATCCCTCATGTCCTGCACAGCCACGTGCCACCCCCCAGACCTCGAGTCCCACCAGGACCCCCGTCCCCTACGTGACCTCACGGTCACCTCGTCCCACTGTCCCCGGTGTCCCCCAGGCCCTGTGGCTTCCCAGACGCTGTCATCGTCCCCAGGGCTCCCCCCCAAGTTCTGTGCCCCCCCGTCGTGCCCCGTGGACCCCTGGCCCCGTGTCCCCCCTGTGCCGCTCGTCCCTCGCGTGTGTCCACCTTGTTCCCCACAGCCCCCCGGCTCCCTGCCATGCCCCTCCCCGTGTGCCGGTGCCCCCCAACCCTCCGTTCCCCCGGTGCCCCCCGTGCCCCCCAGTGTCCCCCGGTCCCGGTGGCCCCCTGCACTCACCGTGCACGCAGGGCCGCTCGCTCAGCCCCCCAGCATCCCGCCGTGCTCCGGGGGGGCCCGGGTGGGGCTTAGGGGCGACCCAGGGCTCGGCACGGGGGGGTTCCAGCCGCCCCGGTGTCCCGGGCAGGGAGTCCGGCCGCCCCAGTCCCGCTGTCCGGCGAGCCGATGCCCGGGGGGGGGTCTCGTACGCCGGGCCGGGGGCTCGGGGCGGCCGGTGTCCCGGCGGGTCCCGGTGTCCCGGCCGCTCTCTCGCTCTCCGCGAAGTTTTCTCCTTTGTCTCCCGCTGTCCCGCCCCGCCCCGCCGCACCGGGACGGCCCCCGGTACCGAGACGGCCCCCGCGCCCCCGCCCGGATACGGCGGGACGGCCCGGCACCGGCACGGGCACCGGGAGCGGGACGGGCCCCCGCCCAGCGCCCTTGCCGCCCCCCGTAGCGGGACAGAGCCCCGGGGCACCGGGGGCCGTTCCCGAGCATGGGCCGGGGCCAAGAGCTGCCCCTGCTCTCCGGGCTGTGGGGCTGGGGGAGACCGGGGGAAACTGGGAGCACTGGGAAGACTGGGGGGGGGGCACTGGGAGGCACTGGGGGGAACGCGGCAGGGCCTGGAGGGGCACTGGGGGTCGCAGAGAGGGCACTGGGGGACAGCGGGGGGGCGGAGGGAGAGGATGGAGGGGTCGGATGGACGGAGGGATGAAGCGAGGACACACGGACGGGACGGGCAGGGGGATGGAGCGAGGACACACGGACAAGTGGGGGGGGACGGGACACATGGGGGGCAGAGCCGGGGCAGCAGGGCGGGGGGACACCCCACACCATGGGAGGCCGTGGGGAATCCCCAGCCTATATGGGGCTATAGGGACTCGCCAGACTATAGGGGCCTATGGGGACCCCCAGGCCTTATGGGGCTATAGGGGGTCCCCAGGCTCTTGAAGATGCCAGGGCCAAGTGGGACGAGATGGGGCCCCACTGGTATGTGGCCATAGGGCCTATAGGGGATCCCCAGAATATGTGGACCCATGGGGACATATAGGGTGCCATAGGGGAGCCCAGGCTATATGGGACACCAGGGCCACGTGGGACCCCAGTGCCATACGAGGCTGTAGGGGGTCCCCAGGACATAAGGGACCCCCTGGTTACAGGACACTATAGGGACCCCCACTGACACAGCCCTATAGGGGCCGCGGGCCACCCCGCCCACGTGGGCGGTGGGGCCGCCCAGGCCACGCCCCTCGCACGTGCCGGCCGGGGGCGGGGCCGCCCTCCCTGCTGCGCCTGCGTGGTGAGCTCTGCGCGCTGCCCCGGCAGCACGTGCTGGGCCTGACGTCGTTCGGTTTCGGCAGCGCGAGGCGAGGCAGGACGGGGGCGGGGAGCGGTGGCGGGCACGTGACCTTGGGGGGGCCTCAGCCTGCCCCCCAGTGTGACCCGGGGGGCTTTGGGGGGCCTGACGCCCCAGTGTGACCCGGGGGGGCTTGGGGGGGCCTGACCCCCCAGTGTGACCTGGCGGGGCTTGGGGGGGCCTCAGCCTGCCCCCAGTGTGACCCGGGGGGGCTTTGGGGGGCCTGACGCCCCAGTGTGACCCGGGGGGGCTTGGGGGGGCCTCAGCCTGCCCCCCAGTGTGACCCGGGGGGCTTGG
Organism: Gymnogyps californianus; assembly: GCF_018139145.2. NCBI lineage: Eukaryota > Metazoa > Chordata > Aves > Accipitriformes > Cathartidae > Gymnogyps > Gymnogyps californianus. Next base: position 4,874 of record NW_026114381.1, on the reverse strand, counting down.
GGGGCCTGACCCCCAGTGTGACCTGGCGGGGCTTGGGGGGGCCTCAGCCTGCCCCCAGTGTGACCCGGCGGGGCTTGGGGGGGTCTGACCCCCCAGTGTGACCCGAGGGGGCTTGGGGGGGTCTGACCCCCCAGTGTGACCCGAGGGGGCTTGGGGGGCCTCAGCCTGCCCCCCAGTGTGACCCGGCAGGGCTTCGGGGGGCCTGACCCCCCCAGTGTGACCCGGGGGGCTTGGGGGGGCCTCAGCCTGCCCCCAGTGTGACCCGGGGGGTTGGGGCCTTCCCCCCAGGGCAGGCCTGGGGTCCTCGCCTCCTCCTCGGTGGCCCCAGGCAGGGGGTGTTTGTGGGTGCTTGGGCCCCTCCCCGGCCCTGGGGTGTCGGGGCCGAGGGGGTGCCCCAGCCGTCCCGGTCCCCCCGACCCCGCCCGCCTCCCCCATCCCGCAGGCCCTGCCGTCGCCATGCCCCTGCGGCGCTCAGCCCGTGTCCAGGGTGCCGCCTCCAGCTCCGGCTCCTCCGCCGGGCTGGGCCCCGGCTCCAGCCCTGCGCCGGGGTCAGCTGGGGTGCGGAGCAGCTCCCCGCCGTCGCTGCCAGCCCCGGACAGCCCGTGAGTGGGGGGGCCAAGGGGGGGTGGGGGCCCAGCCGGCCCCTGGCTGCGCCCCACCGCCGTGCCATCCCTGCAGGGACCTCAGCAGCGGTGACTCCGGCAGCGACTTCGAGGACACGCTGCGGCTGCGCAGCAAGCGGGGACCCCACCGGGTGCTGAGCCACGGCCCTGTACGTCCTGCCCCCTCCTTCAAGCCGTGTCCCCCGTCCTGGGGCTGCTCCAAACCTCTGCTGTATCCCCCCCCGCCAGGTCTCGAAGCGTCCCCGGAGGAGGGAGCCCGGCGGGGACGGGAGCAGTCTGGCCGCGAGCAGCCCAGAGCAAAACACCCTGTTTGAGGCTGTCAGGTCGGCCAAGATCGCCGTCGAGGTAACCCGCCGGTCGCACGCAGCACCCCGGGGGGCCCCAGCCGGCTCGCGCAGGGGATGAAGGGACACGGGGGGCCGCATGTGTCTCGAGCAGGGGACTCGGGTGTCCCCAGCGGGCTGCTGTTTGATGCCAGCTGTCCCGTGCCTGCAGACGGTGGTGGACGACTGGCTGGAGACCTACAAGCAGGACCGCGAGACAGGGTTCCTGGAGCTTGTCAACTTTATCATCCGCTCCTGCGGCTGCAAAGGTGGGGGGCGTCCCCGCCGGGTGCTCTGTCCCCTCTGTGCTGCCGGTGGGGCCCGCCCCCCAGCCCGGGGACCCCCATTTCACCCCTGGCTCCTCCGGCAGGCATGGTGACCCCGAAGATGTTTAGGCACCTGCAGAACTCGGAGATCATCCAGCAGCTGACAGAGAAGTTCGAGGAGGTGCTGGGTGGGCGCAGGGGGGAGGCGGCAGCGGGGCCGGCGGAGGGCCTGGCTCACGCTGTCTCCCACAGGATTCGGCTGAGTACCCGCTCTCGCTGGGCACCCAGCCCTGGCGCCGCTTCCGGGCCGGCTTCTGCGAGCTGATGGCGGCGGTGGTGCGGCGATGCCAGTACAGCGTTGTCTACGACGAGTTCCTGATGGACGCCCTCATCTCCCTGCTCACCGGCCTCTCTGACTCCCAGGTGCGGGCTTTCCGCCACACCAGCACCCTGGCAGGTAGGCAGCTCCCCGGGGGGGCTCCCTGTGGGCTCCCCACGGGGGTCCCCGCTCCCACCGCACTGCCCTCCCAGCCATGAAGCTGATGACAGCGCTGGTGAACGTGGCGCTGGGTGTGAGCCTGCACCAGGAGAACAACCAGCGGCAGTATGAGGCCGAGCGGAGCAAGGGGCTTGGCCGCCAGGCCACCGACAAGCTGGAGACACTGCTGGAGAAGCGCCGGGAGGTGAGCGGTGGCGGTGGGGGGCCGGGCCGTGACAGCGGGGGGCCGGGCCCCATCTGAGCCCTGCTGCGTCCCCCCAGCTCCAGGAGCAGCAGAAGGAGATCGAGAACATGATGAACGCCGTCTTCAAGGGCGTCTTCGTGCACCGCTACAGGTCGGGGCTGGCCCAGCAGCTTGGGGGCTGAAGGGGGTCTTGTGGGTGGGGAGAAGGGGCATGGAGTGTGGCGCGGCCGGGCCGGGAGGGCAGGTGGGAGCGATGTGGGGATGGGGACGTGGCGCTGCTGGGGAGCGCGGCGTGAGCCCGGGCGATGCCACGCACGGCAGAGACGTGGTGCCCGAGATCCGGGCCATCTGCATGGAGGAGCTGGGGACGTGGATGAGGAGCTACGCAGCCTCCTTCCTCACCGACGGCTACCTCAAGTACATCGGCTGGACCCTGCACGACAAGGTGGGCCATGGACGGGGAGCTGGGGGCCACGGGGCCGGGCTGAGGGTCCCGCTGATGGCCCCCGTCCCTGCAGCAGCGGGAAGTGCGCCTGCAGTGCGTGAAGGTGCTGCAGGGGCTGTACTGCCACCGGGACATGGCTGCCCACATGGAGCTCTTCACCAGCCGCTTCAAGGTGAGCAGGGGCCCCTGGGGGTCCCTGGGTCCCTGCAGGGTGTCACCGACTGCGTCCCCCTCACCAGACCCGCATGGTGTCCATGGTGCTCGACAAGGAGCCCGATGTGGCCGTGGAAGTGGTGAAGCTGCTGACGCTGATGCTGGAGTGAGCCCGGGGCCGGGGCTGGGGGGGATGTTGGGGCACAGGGTCCTGCAGCGAGAGCGGGAACAGACGGTGGGGCTGGAGGGCGCCCGGGGCCAGGGTCCTGCTGTGAATGCAGGGCCCTGGGGACACGTCCCTGCAGCGAGAACAGGGACGGGGGAGTGGGGCTGGGGGCCAGGAGGAGTGGGGACCCCCGCTGTTCCTCGTGCACAGGAACATGGAGGAGGCGCTGACGGAGGAGGACTGCCAGAGCGTCTACCCCGTGGTCTACGTATCCAGCCGGGCGCTGGCCTCCGCTGCCGGGCTTTTCCTCTACCGCAGGTGAGCGAGGGCTGGTGCCTGGCACAGCCCGTCCCGTGCCGGGGGCTGGCCCCCAGCCCACCCCTGCCCGGCACCGGAGCTGCCGTCACGTGGCTGCAGCCCCCACGGAAAGCCGGGCGTTTTCTGCCTGCCAAACCCTGAGTCAGGCTTGATTTCCTCCCCACTCTGCTGCGGGGAGCGGCTGGCAGGCGGCTGGCGGAGGCCGGCAGACGGGCTACCTCGGTCCCAGGCTCGTTAGCGCGGTCCTTAATGGGAGCCTGGCCTGGGGCAGCCGCATCCGGCCCCGGGGTCGCTGCGGGGCAAGCGCGAGCCCAGCACGCGCTGGGTCAGCTGCCTGCAGCCCCGGCCGCGTGTCCCGCTCGCACGCTCGTGCTCTTGCACCAGCCCTGGCGCGCTCGGCGGAGAGGAGGCCGGCGGCGCCGTGTTTATCTCGGCGCAGGCCTTGGCGGCTCTTGGCAGCGGCGGTGTTTGGGCTCGTCACGGCCCCGTTCCCCCGCACATCTGGGGCGGCCGCAGCTGTGCGTGGCGTCAGCCCGGGTCCTCCCTGTCCCCCGGGGCTCAGGGTTTGGGTGCCGCCCCAGGGCGGGGGCCGGGGGGGGGGACGCCCCCGTGTCTGTGTCTCCTGGGGCTCTGGCCCCAGAGCGGGGGGCACGTGGGTCCCCCGTCTCTGTCCCTTGGGTTTCTGGTCCCTGCGTGTCCCCCAGCTCTGTCCCCAGAGTGGGGGGTATGTGGGGCCCCCGTGTCCCTGTCCCTTGGGGCGCTCTCCCCTGTAGGTCCTGCTCAGGTACTTGGGATGCCCGCGTCTGTGTCCCCCCCGGGGCTCTGCCCCCCTCACACCCAACGTGGGCACACGGGAGCCTCGTGTGACCCTGTGCGTGTGTCCCCAGGCTGCTGGACCCCCAGCGAGAGGCGGGCAGGGAGCCATCTCGCGATGGGGAGAACAGGATCTTTTTCCGGCTGCTTCTGGCCTTCTTCATCGAAAGCGAGGTGAGAGCGGACGCAGGGGGCCCGGGAGGGCGGGGGGGGGCCCTGCGCGCCATGACAGTCCCCTGTCCCCCATCCCCAGCTCCACGAGCACGCAGCCTACTTGGTGGACAGCCTGTGGGACTGCGCTGGGCCACGGCTGAGGGACTGGGAGACCATCAGCGCTTTGCTGCTGGAGGAGTCGCCCACCGAGGGTATGGCACTACTGGGAGACACTGGAATGTGCTGGGACATCACAGAGGAGTCACTGGGAGACACTGGGATATGCTGGGGCGTTGCTGGGACCAAGTAGGCTACATTGGGACACCCTGGAACACCCTTGAGGTATACAGGGACATTGCTGGGATGCACTGGGAGATGCTGGGATGCACTAGGGTGTAGCGAGAGATCACGGGGAGATACTGGGACAGTGCTGCAATGCACTGGCATATATTGGGACATCACTGGGAGACACTAGGGTTGCTGTGGGACATCCCTGGGAGATGTTGGGACATTGCTGGCAGATGCCGGGATGTGATGGGGAGGCGCCGGGGCATCACTGGAACATCTGGGGACATGCTGGGATGTCACTGGGTTGTGCTGCGACATCGCTAGGGCACTGGCGGGTGGTCGAGCGACATACTGGGATGTGTTGGGATGCACCGGGACCTGCAGGGACGCCCTGGGACCCCCTGGCACAGCAGAAGGGGTGCCAGGCCGCCCCCCAGCCCCCTCATCCCCCCCCCAGGCCTGGCAGACCGGCAGGAGAAGGCACTGGTGGAGATCCTGGCAGCCAGCGTGGTCCAGGTGGCCGAGGGCAGCCCCCGGTGGGCCGCGGCCCGGCCAAGAAGGTAATGGGGCTGGGGAGGGGCTGGGGAGGGGGCGGGGGCCCCCCCGGGCCGCCCTGAGCCCCCTTTCTGCCCCCAGCCCTCGG
>NW_026114380.1:0-2500 GCF_018139145.2 Gymnogyps californianus | reverse complement strand
AAAAAAAAAAAAATCACTTCCACATACAACCTGCAAAGAAAAATTAAAAAACCACACCATCGTACAAGGTTAGACACATGCAAAACACACCGCTCATTCAGCTACCACACAAGCCGCCCCTCGCTCTCGGCTCATCCGTTCTGCCGCCTGCCTGCCACGACGGGCCGTCGCCCCGTGACCGATGCTCCTGGGGAACGCCGTTCCCGAGGGCCTCAAAAAAATGCCCTGCCTGCAAAAACCTCAGCCCGAGCCTGACCTCCGTCCAAACATTGGCGACGATCGTCGCCTTCGCAGAGCGGCCGGGACCGGGGGAAAAAAAAACCCAGCCGGGGGAGAAAAAAAAAAAATCCCCCGGCTGGGGTTTTTTTTATTCTAATTTAAATAAAAAAATTTACGGTCTCAACATCAAATACAACCTAAAATAAAAAAATTCACACATACAAGGTTAGACCCATTCAGAAACTAACGCTCATTCAACATCCGCTCATTCCACCCCTCGCTCAGAACATATCCGTTTGACCGCCCACCTGCCACAATGGCAGATCGCCCCAACTCTAGAGTCGTGCCTGGAACTGCCTCACCGTGTGCCTCAAAACATCGCCGCGCCGCACAATTCCAGAGCGTCGGCCTTCATAACCGGAAGCCAAGGAAGACTCTTCGCTACGTGCGCCGCTCCCGCTCCTTCTTTGCATCGAATCGTACCGTCCGGCAGAACTCGCTCGAGGATTCGCTCCGAGGATCCGAATCGCCCCGTGGCGCCTGCAAAACGCAACAGAAGGGACTCTACGGCCCGCTTGTCGATAGCTAGCGACCCCCAAAACCAGCCCACACAACCTCCACCGAAACAGGCCATGCTCATTGACAGTTAAGCATCCCACGCTTGGACCGTTCCACCCCAGCCAGAATCGCTACGCCCACAGGCAAAGCAGCTCCACCTCAAACACACACACACACACGCTACAAACATGAGCTAAGGATACAAGAACACCACGCAAGGTACGGTTAATGCCAGACCAAAAGACACGGCCCGACAGTATGCTCAACCGTGCCGAGGCCACGTGGCACGGACGCTCCGGCGTGGCCTGCCGCGGGGGAATGCCGCAGCTCTGGATGAAAGGCGGGCGATGAAACTGCAGTGACCGACAGAGACAAAGGGCTGGCAAAGACTTAAGACTAGGATGACACAGGGAAGAAACCCTGGAAGAACTCTCAGGAAAGAGAGTCAGAGACAAGACCCGATGTCAAAGCCCGAGCGAGAGCCGCAATAAAGACTGGCCAAATGCGCCTACGATGCTAAACCGGACCGGCGGCGCCATGCTTCTACATCACGACCGCGAGATGAGACACGCTCGACTGGCGCTATGCCGATAACTCGAGCCCGAGGAGGCGTGACAGATAGCTACTGCGATCGCAGCAGGATGTGAGAATGCCTGAGGCTCCTCGGGCATGAAGGTTAAGACAAACATCACCGCATTAGATAAGGACACGTGTGAACACACGCTAGACATACTGCACGACTCCACCTGCTCATCCCTGAGCTGCTTTGCCAATGCACGCATCTCGACACTTATCGCTCCCTCTACCTGCACGAGGCCGACTCCCCGCAAACTACCCTCCCGATGTTATGCCAATGTTTGGCCACACGTGGTCCCCGCCACCCGTGGATTTTTGCCCCGCTACTTAGCTTTCACGGTGCCACGGGTCACGGTCCGCCCTCGATGGCCATCCTCAATGGCAGCTGCATTGCCTAAATGCAAGGTTCCTTTAATCGCCTCCTGCCCCTCGGTCACCTGCCAAAACAAAACAAAGCCGATTAACACACACTTCATCTGTGAGACAGCAGCCCTCCGCAGATCCGCTCGCCTGCTCCGCTCCGATTCCAAAAACAACGCATCGCCGTCGAGGCGCTCCGTGGCGCTTGAAAATCCAGACCGTCGTACCGACCGATCCGCCCCAAAGCGACCGACTGCTCCGAGGCCGGTCGTGCCGCTCCTCAGACCTCGATGCCTCGACCGTTCCTAGAGCCTTGCCGCGAGAGTGCCTGCAAAAACAACAGGAATACCATTGCCGAGTTACCAGCTGACCTCACGCTACCTCGCAATCCAATGGCGATCCGCTCTGCTCCCGCTCACGTGCGCCAAAACCCCAAAGTCGCTTCAACCCTCTATGCTGGTTCAACAATGCCATACAATAGAGACAAACAGAGCCCGCACAATGCACATGCAAATATAGCACCATACAATGCAACACACTTAGATCACAGTCAAGACAAAACACAATACAGAGCGCTGCAGCGCGAGACAAAACACAATAGAGGGTCGTACAATGCAAGACATTCTCAAATGGAAGTCAACACAAACAGAGCACTGCAACACAAGACAACGCACATTACAGGGCCGTACAAGGCAATACAAAACCAAATACAGAGCGATACAATGCAAGACGGTCTCAAACGGCGGTCGATACAAATACGGAGCGCTGCAATGCGAAACCCACAATA
>NW_026114379.1:0-8648 GCF_018139145.2 Gymnogyps californianus | reverse complement strand
CATCCATCCATCCATCCATCCATCCATCCATTTGTCCATCCCTCCCTCCCTCCATCCATCCAACCATCCATCCATCCCTCCATCCCTCCATCCAACCATCCATCCATCCGTTTGTCCATCCCGTCCCTCCCTCCCTCCATCCCTCCCTCCGTCCATCCATCCATCCCTCCATCCAACCATCCATCCATCCGTTTGTCCATCCCTCCCTCCCTCCATCCCTCCATCCCATCCATCCCTCCATCCCTCCATCCAAACCATCCCTCCATCCAACCATCCCTCCCTCCCTCCCATCCCTCCATCCCTCCATCCATCCCTCCATCCCTCCATCCTCCATCCCTCCATCCCTCCATCCCTCCATCCTCCTCCCTCCATCCCTCCGTCCCTCCGTCCCTCCATCCCTCCATCCCTCCATCCATCCCTGCCTCACTCCGTCTCTCCATCACCGTCTCCCGCTTCCCAGGCAAAATTCACGACGCTAAGGGAGGTGTAAATCTCATCCATCCCCAAAGCCAGGGATCCACCCCTCGCCCCCCCCAGCTCGGCCGGGCTGGAGCTGCCACGGAGGAGACCTGAGCGGCCAGCTCTGCCCCAGGCAGTGATTTCCAGCTGCCGCCGACGCCTGGCCCTGACTTTCCACGTCTCCCTGCCCTGGTTGGCAAAGGCTCGGCAATCCTGCGGGGAGCGGGACATAAATCTAGAGGTCAGAGCTAATACCCATTAACAAGCGACGCTGCTTGTAGGTGATTGCAAGGGATTCTTTATAAGGCTTTTGCAGATGAATGGACTGCCTGCAGCCATAAATACACTGATCCACGGCCTCCTGCCTCCGGCACCGGTGCTCTGACTACGCTCGACTTGTTTCCTTAAGGTTTCCTACCCGGCTGGAAGGATGATTACTGGTCAGAGCCCCCTCCTAATGCGGGATGCTCTGCAAATCCCTCGGCTGGGGGGGGGCAAATATCCCCCTGAGTTGGCCCCGTGAACCCGGAGGTACCAACTGTACCACCGAGGTGATGCTGCTGCGTCGCGGGTACCGTTTTCTCAGCGTCCCGTTGGGAACGGGGAGGGGTGGGACCAGCCGGACCACCCAGGGCGGTGCTGGATGTGGGAAATCCTATGGGAAACCGTTCAGCTTGGGCATTCCCTTTGGAAAACGATATTAAATAAAAGGGTCAGTGGAAATTGAGGAGGAGGAGGCACAGAGAGCCCTTCACACGCTTCTCCCGGTGTTTCTTGCTTGCCCCAGCAAGTGATGGGGCAGAAGCACCGCATCCTGGATCCCAAATCTGAGGCTGTCTTTCCCTAAGGAGCTTTTTAGGCCAGCACGAGCAGCCCTGGCTGGAAATTTCACCCCCCAATAAACGCGTTCATAAATTTCGAGGCCGGGATGGCTGTTTTCAGGAGTCGCCATCCGTGCCGCTGAGCCCTGCTGCGGTTTGAGGACGTAATGGGGGGAAACGGGAAAGCGGAGGTGGGAAACGCCACCCTGACGCCGATGGGTTCAACTTCCCCCCAGGAAATAAACGGGATAGGAGAGGAGCATCCCGAGAGGGAAAGTCCTCGCCTTGGTTTTTTTCCAGCGGACCATAAAAAGCCACATGTGGGTCCGAACGCCGGGGACTTGCCCTTCTTGCCGTGGGGCTGCCGGCATCGCCAGCTCCAGGCAGACCCGGCTCCGCGGGTGCAGGGTGGCCAGTGCCACCTGGTTTTCCCTTCCGATTTTGATTTATTTGGGGGGTTTTTGTTCATTTTTAAGCCCCTCATGAGCCTGCCCCCACCCTCCCTCTGCCCCAGCCAGCACCGTGCATGGAAATCTTCCATTTGGGTGTATTCCAGAACCTTGGAAATAAGAAGAGAGGGATGCAAAAAGGACCAAACCCAACCCCAAACCCTCTCCAACGCCGTGAGATCCGGCTCCCCACGGAAGGGGCCTGGAGGCAGGAGAGGATGCGAGGAGCCACTGGATCCAGACAATTCCCAGTCCCGCCGGCTGCCCTTTCCTATGCCAAACAAATAAATAAGGCGAAGAGAGAAAGACGGAGCTGACAAAGAGCCCCGGAGGGAGCCGAGCCCGTGCCGGGCGGCCCTGGGAGCACAAAGGCGAGCTTCTCGCCCTGTGCAAAATGCATCACGGCCACGCAGCCCTGGGTAAATACCGGGAATTTATGGCTCCTTCTCCCCGCCGCCGCCGTCGCCGTCGCCCTGCAACCGCCTCTTTGCGTCCCCCTGAACTCCGGCAGGAGTTTAACCGCATCTTTCCCGGGCGCTGCTGGGAGCGGGTTTGGATCGCCGCCAGCACCCGGCTCCTCCGCACGCCTCCGATAAAGAAATAAAGCTAAAGAAAAGCGATAAAGAGATGCGGGGAGTTGGGAAAGAGCTTGGGTTTAGCTCAGGGTCAGCGACTAATGAAACCCATTAAGCGAGGTGGTCAAAATCCGTAAGAAAGGGTAAATTTTGGTGGCGCAGTTTCGTGCGCCAGGGTGGTCAAACTTCAGGGCTGCCCCGAGGCGGTTCATCCCCGGAGCCCCGCGCTCGCCCTGACGCCTCCAGCCCCAAATCCTCCTTCCAGCAGCACCGTTTTATCATTTCTGTCACCCAAATTCAAGCTTGGAAGAAAAATTAGTGAGACTTCCCCCATTAAAGCAACCCGAGTTGGGTCTGGCAGAGCAGTGGCCCAACTCAACCGTTGAGTTGGGACCTGACTCAACAGTAACGTCAAGGTGAGAGGCGTCCCAAGGCCGCCCAATGGCAGTGACATTGTCCCACCACGCTGTGGCCCAACCCAACTGTTGAGTTGGGTCCCAATTCAACGGCAAAGTCAAGGCGAGAGGTGTCCCAAGGCCACCCAACGGCAGTGACATCGTCCCACCACGCTGTGGCCCAACCCAACTGTTGAGTTGGGTCCCAATTCAACGGCAAAGTCAAGGCGAGAGGCGTCCCAAGGCCACCCAACGGCAGTCACATCATCCTACCACGTTGTGAGGGACGTGTTCCTCACTTTCAACGGTCTGGGGCTCAGACCTCAAAGTCTCAAAGGCTTTTTATTTGGTGCCCAAACACAACGCTCAACCTTTAAAGACGTTGGAGCAAAGCAAGCGAAGAGCTGTGGTCTTCCAGGTGGACTTTGCCGGTGGAGATGTCCACGGTCAATCCTCACCTTTCTTCCAGCAGCGGAGAGGAGAAAAACCAGCACCAAAACGCAGGCGGTCGCTATATAACGACGGCCGGCAGCTCGCTAAAGCCTGGTTTTACTGGGAAAAGTGAGGACGCTCCGATTCGAGGGAAGCCGGCAGAGCGGAGCCCGCTAATACGGCGAAGGTTGTTACGACGAGGCTGGCAACTCGTTACACTCATTAGCAAATGGGAAGAGCAAGAGGAGCAGGGACTGATGCTGCAGCGGGGAAAAATTAAGCGAAACATTAGGCGTGACTTCGGCGCTGGAAGGGCTGTCGGGAGGGAGGAACAGGCAGCTGGAAGCTGTTCGGGAGGCGCGGGCGGGGGAGATGCTCCCGGCGGGGGACCCATTCGTCGAGGATGGTTTAGGGGTAATGGAGCCGCACCGGGGAGGCGGCTGGCTCCAGGTCTGTGGGTGGGTGGGGTTTTTTTTGTTTTTTTGCCCTGAACCCCACAAACCATCCTCTCTGGAGGGGGAGCAAAGACATCAGGGCGTGTTGGTGCAATTTTTGCATCCTAAAATTAAGAGGTTATGGGTGAAAACGTCTACTTGCAACAGATATTTTTTCAGGAGGGGGGAGTATGTTCATTTATTTTACACATTCGGGCCCCAAAATGCTCTTGCTTTCCTCCCCAGCAGTTCCCGGGCTCAGAAAGCAAACACAAAAAACCCCGAGAGGTTTGGGTGGGGAAGGGGATATTTGCTGGGGGCTGCGGTGCCCATCGAGCCTTCAAACGCCGAACGAGGACGAGAAATGCTTCCAACACCTTCGCCGGCACAAAGCGAGGCTACAAATAAACCACTCAAACGGACGGCTCTTGTTCTAATCACCCCATAAAATGTATTTAAGCGGCCAGCCGGAGACTTTCCAGGGGTTTATTTATCTATTTATTATTGCGGCTGACCGGAGCATCCTTCTCCTAAAGAGCCCGGTGCCAAGCGCCGTGAGTTATGCAAAGGCAGGAGGGGAACGAGCGGGGAAGTGCTGCCGTAACTCACGCCGGCAGCCCGGCCGTGGGGATTTCGGGGGGCAAGGGGCACCCCAGACCTCTCCGCAGAGGGTTTGTGGCCCCCCAACCCCATGGGCCGTTTGCAGGGGAGGGAATCGGCTCCGGTGAGGGTGCCAGCCTATCCGTGGGGCAGGGGCTGGGATGCTGCCATCCGGGAGTTTGGAGGGATGCTGGAGCCTTAAATGGGGTATTTTGGGTTTTTTTTAGTGGAAAAGGTGTTTTCTGGCTCCCGTTGCCACTTTGATGAGTTATATTTGAGCTGTTCCTCCCTAAAAACCTGCTTTGCAGAGGGGGTGCACGGCGGCTCCCCTCATCCCACATCCCAATTCTGGCATCTCCCACCCAGGCCCTCGGTTGGGATGTGACGGTGGGATGTTCCGATAAGGAGGTGGGATGCTTCGATAAGGAGGTGGGATGCTCCGATAAGGAGGTGGGATGCTCCGACGTGGCAGTGGGATGCTCCGACGTGGCAGTGGGATGCTCTGACGTGGCAGTGGGATGCTCCGACAAGGCGGAAGGATGTTCCGACCTGTCCTCCAGCAGCCAAACCCCTGCCCTCGCCGCACGCCCGGCTCTTTCCGCCTCTGCTCTCGGTCCCTGCAGCCTCCGTCATCATCTCCTCCTCGCTCCCTCGCCTCTCAGCTCCTGCCGAGGGGTGATTTCCCTTCGGGGAGCCGCAGCCCAGCCTGGGCCAAGTGCGGCAGCACCGGCACCGCGTAGGGAGAGGCAAAACCCCATCCCCTTCCCACCCTTGCAGCCCCTGGCCTCCGTGCGAGCAAAGGGAAATGCATCAGCAGAGCCCACCGCTGAGCGTTGCTGGGGGTTAGAGCTGGCCCAGATTGCACTTTGGGGGATGCAGTTGCGATTTGGGGGATGCAACTGCAATCTGGGGGATGCAGTGCAATCTGGGGATGCAGTTTGGGGGATGCTATTGCAATCTGGGGGATGCAACTGCAATTTGGGGATGCAGCTGCAATTTGGGGGATGCATTTGCAATCTGGGGATGCAATCCGGGGATGCGACTGCACTTTGGGGGATAAAACTGCAATCTGGGGGAACATTGCATCTGGAATGCAATTTGGGGGATGCATTGCAATCCGAGGGATGCAACTGCAATTTGGGGGATGCAGCTGCAATCTGGGGGATGCATTTGCAATCTGGGGATGCAATTTGGGGGATGCAGTTGCAATCTGAGGGATGCAGCTGCAATTTGGGGGATGCAGCTGCAGTCTGGGGGATGCGATCTGGGGGATGCGACTGCACTTTGGGGGGTAAAACTGCAATCTGGGGAAACATTTGCAATCTGGGGAAGCAGTTTGGGAGATGCAATTGCAATCTCAGGGATGGAACTGCAATTGGGGGATGCGGATTGGGGGACGCAGTTGTAAGTTCGGGGTGCGAGTGCACTTTGGAGATGCAATTGCATTTTGGGGTGCAGCTGGCATTTTGTTGATGCGATTGCATTTTAGGGGGAGGCAACAGCAAGCTGGGGGATGCAACTGCAATCTGGGGATGCAACTGCGATCTGGGGGATGCGGTTGCAAGCCGGGGGTGCAACTGCAAGCTGGGGGGGGGGTGTGATTGCACTTTGAAGATGCGATTGCATTTTGGGAATGCAATTGCATTTTGTTGGTGCAATTGCCTTTTGGGGGTGCGGTGGGAAACTTGGCAGCAGCGCAGAGGCAGCCCCCCACCCCAGCACCCTTGGGTGGCCCCGGAGGTGGGAGCAGCTGCTGTCACCCGCAGAGCCCCCCCAGCACCCGCATGTCCCTCCACGCAGCACTCACCTCGCTCCCCCCGGGGAGGGCAGCGCGTCGTTCCTGCCGGAAGCGGCGCACTGGGCTGAACTGGGTGGACTGGGAGCATCGCCTCTTGGGGAAACTGGTTATTCTGGGCTCTTTTGGGACCTTTTCCCTCCCCAGCCTGGCCCGTGGGCTCGTGTCCCCCCCCTCCCCACCCGGCTGACCCGGGAGCTGATCCGGCTGAAAGCAAGCCGAAAAAAACCATCGCATCCCGCTCCCCCCAGCCCCTGACCCCCGCTTCCTCCTGCCTCCACCCTTCCCATCCCCCCAAAAGAGCGGGATCAGCACCACATCCCCCCCCCACCACTTTTTTCCATTGGAAAGAGGATGCTCAGGCTCAGAGCGAAACCACCGTCCGTCCCCCCCCGACACCCCTTAAAAATTACTAACTCCCAATCCCCGGCGACGCATAAAAACCCCAATCCCTTTTCCCACCTTTTTCCCTCTTTTTCCCCGCTGGCTCGGCCCCATCCGCACCCGGAGCGAGCTGCCGCGCGGATGCAGGCACCGGAGCCCTGTAAATATTAATCAAATCGCTTTTTTTTTGCTCTGTTTAGCTCCGCGGGATGCAAACAGATGGGAGACGAGAGGGCTTTTTACCCAGCCGAGGAGCGGGGTAACTCAAACCTAATGAATTCCAGCGGCGGAGCGGTTTTCCATAAAATCAATAGCGGGATACGAGGGTGTAAATATTTTATTAGGGGCTGGAGAGGACGGTGAGGCTCTGCCGGGGTGGGGGGGAATCGCGTGGGGTGGGAGCAGAGGCCTCGATGCTCGGCGGAGGGGGCGGGGTGGGGTTTTCCTGGGAAAGCTGGAAAAAAAGGAGGGGGGAAAAAAGGAGGGTGGAAATAGAAGGGGAAAAGCGGGAGCCTGTGCCCAGCGCTGCGTCGGGAATTCCCACGAGGGTTTTGGGGGTCCCACAGCCAGGATTGCACCCCACCCCCCCCCCCCCCCCCCCGGCATCACAAGCGCGTCCGGAGCGAAGGCGCTAGCTGCTCATTTAATATTAACAAATTGAAATGAATTATTTTAATGCCAATTAACTTGTAGCTGTCCCTTATTAATAGTAATTTAGATTAATATTTCTTGGAAGCGGGAACACTGGGCTCGGGGCTACGTGATTCGAATACCAGAGCGTGGCAGAGCCCTTATCTATTTTTTAGCTGAATTCTCGCTTTTTCAACCCAAAATTGGGCCGGAGGCTCTTTTCTCAGCTGGGGGGAGTGAGGTGAAAGGGGGGGTCCTGTTTGGGACACTTGCTGAGCATCCCATAAAAATCAGATTTCCCGGCTTGGCCCAAGCATCCCACCGCAGGACCCTCGTTGTGTGGAGGGGAAAAGCTGCCCCCCCCCCAAAATGAGGACCCCCCCCCCCCCGCCCCGCACCCCAACCCAGCAGCTCGGGGGGGGGGGGAAGGGGGGAAGGGGGAGTACCCCCCAAAATTGACTTTTTCAGGCTGTTTTCTCGTGTGAGCGGGAGGGGGAGGGAGTGGGGGGAGAGGGGCTGGATGGGGGGGGGCAAAGTTTGCTGCTGTCCCTTTCCTGCGGGGGGGGGGGGGGAATGGGGGGAGGCAGAGGGAAAGAGGGAGGGAGTGGAGGGAAGGAAATAAAGGAGGGAAAGAAAACGGGAGGAAGGAAGAGAGAAAGAGAGAGAGGAAGGAAAAGGGAAGGGAAAAGGTGAAAAAGGAAGGAAAAGGTAAAAAAGGGAAGGGAAAAGGTAAAAAAGGGAAGGGAAAAGGTAAAAAAGGGAAAGAAAAGCGAAGGAAAAGGGAAAGAAGAAGTGAGAAAAAGGAGAGAAAAAGGAAGAAAAGGGAAAAAAGGAAGAAAAGTGAAGAAAAAGCAAGAAGTAGAGAAAAAGGAAGAAAAAGGGAAATAGGAAAAACAAGAGAAACAAAAATGAAAAGAAGGGAAAGAAAGAAAGGAAAAAAGGGGAAAGAAAAAGGAAGAAAAAGGGAAAGCAAAGGAGAGAAAGGAAGAAAAAGAAAGAGGAAAAAAGAAAGGGAAAGAAAAGGGGCCGGGGGGCCGGACCCCGCTTACCTGCCGCTGCGGGCGCGGCTCCCCGACGGGGCGGGGGGGCCGGGGGGGGTCCCGCAGGACTCGGGGGTCCCGGGGGGAGCTCCGAGGGGTCCCGTCCCGGGGGTCCCCGGGATGGGGGGGGGGGGGCCGGGCCGGGCGGCGCAGCAGCCCCGTCTCCCTCCGCCCGCTCCCGCTCCCGCTCCCGCTCCCGCCGCCCCCGGGGCCCGTCCCGTCGAGGCGGCCCCGGCCCGCACCGCCCCCGGCGCCGCCCCCAGCCCTGCCCCGGGGGGAGATTTGGCTTTTTCTGCCTTTTTTTTCCCCGCCCCCCCCCCCCATCCCCCCCCAGCTCCGCCGTTCTCGCCCCGAGGCTCCTCCCGGGACTTCCCCCGGGACCCCCGAGCGGGACCTTCTGTAGGAGCCCCCCGCGACCTCCCTCCCACGGAGCCCCCCCCCCCCGGGTCCTCCCTCCCCCGGATACCGCCGGGACTTCCACCCCAGAAGCCCCCTGGGATCCCCCCCCGGAGCCCCCCAAGACCCCCTACAGAGCCCCCGGGCTGAGCCCCCCCCCCCCCCGGACAGGGCTGAGCCCCGGAGCTCGGTAAAGCCCCCCGGGATGGGACCGAGCCCCCCCGGACTGGGCTGAGCC